>NW_026057582.1:64998478-65252635 GCF_023721935.1 Panthera uncia
TTTTTTTTTTTTTTTTTTTTTTTTTTTTTTTTTTTTATTTTTGGGACAGAGAGAGACAGAGCATGAACGGGGGAGGGGCAGAGAGAGAGGGAGACACAGAATCGGAAACAGGCTCCAGGCTCCGAGCCATCAGCCCAGAGCCTGACGCGGGGCTCGAACTCACGGACCGCGAGATCGTGACCTGGCTGAAGTTGGACGCTCAACCGACTGCGCCACCCAGGCGCCCCTTAACATGTGTTCTTGATATAGACCTATTTCTGGGAAGTTGGGCTGAAGACAAAAACCATTTTTTTAGTTTTTAGACTTACCACGCGGCTGAAGTATTCATCTAAAACTTCCACAAAGTTATGGATGAATTCATAAATTGCCATCTCATTCTAAAATAAAAAAGGAAGGGTACAATTAGTTTTAGCATAGCTCATGTGGAAATTGGACACTGACAAATACTCAGAATGGTTCTATGACTCACTTGTTGGAAAGACGCTTATCGGTAGGGGAAGTGTCAAAAATCTTAACCTCTAAGATTTTAAGTTCATAATGAGTTTAGCTGGACTGAAACCAGGCCGAGTCTAGTGTTTAGGGTTTTGAGCACTACTCCCTGACCTCGTCATCAAGCGGCTGAAGCAGTTTTTCAGGATCTTCATGCCACTACTTTTCTGTTTGTGAAGATGGGGAAACTACCTCAAGGTTTGGTTCACACATAAAAAATAATCAACTTGAGATTTCCAAGTATTTTAGATCTTAAACAGTTTTTCAAGGATTCAATAGCCACAGGTACTGTTGATCTGGGACTGACATTTCTGGAAAGGTGAACTAAATCTGAGGAAATTCAATCACAACACAACCATATTTATCATTTGCTCTGGCTTCTTGTATATGAGCCTATATTTAACGCTACAACTGACTGGCCTGTACACATGTCTAAGCTGCCCCAGTGTGCCACAAAGAACATGGTAGGACATTGGTATTGCTTAGGGTTGAGGAAGGCATTCTGTGGTTTTGTGCTTCCCCACAAGCTACTCATCTAATCCAAGAAAAATCCCAGGTATTTCTTTTCCACACAGCTTTCCCTAACCTTGACAGAAACCAAGATCCTTCAAGAGTCAAGATAATTCTTAGGTAGGCAAGTAGGGAGGAATATATCAATTTACGGAGGAATAAAAATCAGACTATTATTCTTAGTTTTCTTGCATTTTCCATAGGCTCCTCTCTTATCTTACCTCAGTGTCATTAACTCCAACCACAATGAAGAGAGCTGCATACTGTCGATATATCAGCTTAAAATCCTTAAATTCAATGAAAGAGCACTAGAAAAAAACACAATTAGATATTAATTGCTATAGTTGACAAGTATTTTTAATTTTTTTAATGTTTATTCATTTTTGAGAGACCGAGTCAGAGCATGAGCACGGGAGGGGCAGAGAGAGAGGGAGACACAGAATCTGAAGCAGGCTCCAGGCTCTGAGCTGTCAGCAGAGCCTGACTCAGGACTTGAACCCACAAACCGCGAGATCATGACCTGAGCTGAAGTCGGACGCTCAAATGACTGAGCCATCCAGGTGCCCTGACAACAAGTATTTCTTCAAAATGGCATGCATAATTTCTAGGTTCTGATTTCAGTATTGGGTCAACATATTCCTAGAAATCTACAATTTAAAAATGTTAAACAATCTTTGTTGGTTGCCTCTTCACAATATTCAGGGGACTATGGAAGCATCTCTAGCGGGAGGCAGAGAAGGGGTCTAGAAAAAAAGGCTCTGAGCATCCACGTGGGTTCCCCCTGAACTCCTTCTCATTCCTTTGCTTTGCTCTGTGTGGAAGTCAGCAGGCAAAGGTACCAGACTGCCCCCAACATGAAAATAAGCCAACATGACAAAGATTTTCTTCTTTCCATTTCCGCTAGGCTCTTTTGGAAGCAATCAGAGGTTTAGTTTTGTCCTATTTAAAACCAGTGAACAGCCAAATATACACGGCATACATACATGTATGTATCAAGAAAAATCTTGATTTCTTTTTTCTAGACCCATGAAAAGAATCAATGTAGACTCTTATATAAATTATTTAAAATCTTGGCTTTTGTGGGGCAGATGATAGTCAAAATCTCCCATTGTAAACATTGCTTCCTAGGAGTTAATAACTAGTTTACCACCACTGACTTGTGAATAAAACAACTCCCTCCCCATTCATCTCTCTACTACATCCATTGTACAAAGGGTGTTGGGAAGGCACTGGGTAGACAGAAATTGGACAGCAGGCTAACAGCACATTGTTGCCCTTTCTTTGGACTGTTGGGTGTGCTTGACCAAATGTGATTGAACATGAACTGTATGGCTTTTTGCACTGGCATAATCGCTTCTGGTGCCCGAATTGCTCTTGGTGTACCTGGAGATGAAGTGGTAAGTTTTAATTGTGAAATTTCTTCCATAGGAAAGTCATTTGAGAATCTAAAATGGAGGCATTTGAGGCTCTTATTTAAAATTAGGATAGGGGCACCTGGGTGGCCCAGTCAGTTGAGCATCTGACTTTTGAATTCAGCTCAGGTCATGATCCGAGGGTTGTGGGATCAAGCCCCATGTCGGGCTGTGCGCTGAACATGGAGCCTGCTTGAGATTCTCTCTCTCTCTCTCTCTCTCTCTCTCTCTCTCTCTCTCTCTGTCCCTCCCCCTTTCTCTTTCTCTCTCAAATTAAAAAAAAAGAAATAAAATTATGATAAAAGAAGTACAGGACCGTTCTGCAGCTTTTGTTCACTGTAGAGCCAGTGTGATTTCTGCTCAGTTGGATCTTTCAAAGAAATACATCCTAGTTGAAAGAACTGAAACATTTTTCAAAGCCTCTCAGGAGTTCTGACATAAAACAACAACAACAACAACAACAACAACAACAACAACAAAAAGACAAAACAACAGCAACAACAACAAAACAACGAAGTACCTTTGTGGATAACATAAAAACTAAGCTGAGATTGTGTTACTTCAGTGCCTAATTATCCCAAAGCCCAGGGAGTTCCTTTTAAAATCTAAACTAATTTAGAATGCTTCAAAATTATGTAACAGTATATTCATTCCAAAGCATGTATTTCCAAGGGTAACCTATCAGTGAAAATAGTGCCTGAAATTGTGCAGCGCCTGCATTCTGCAGAAAGATTCAACAGGAATACTTCTGGAGTTTGTTTATGTTTACTTAAAGTATGTGGCTATTAACACGGCCCTTTAATAGTTTCTGTTCCCTTTAGACAACTAAATGAGGCGGTGTGTGCCATGGCAGGCCAAAGTGGTAATTCAAAGAGGACTCTGAGATGTTGAGACTGGAAAATCAATTTAGAAGCCAAGGGAAACACAGTTCCAACATGTAACTTCTGAGCACAGATGGACCTTAATATTTTAAGACTTAGCAGGGGTTCCCACAGGCAGCCTTTCTACATATGCTGTGAAACGGAGAAGTGGCAAAATTAATGGGCGATTTAAACAAGCTTTCTGATTTTGCTGCACTTTGTTCAGTGATTTTCAGTGGACTCAAAGTTTAGGACCTGGATTCAGTAATTATCCAAGTAAACTTCTTTGTAAAAATGAACTCAGTTTTTAAAATTCCTATTCGTTATTATTTTAATGATTTTATTTAACCTCAATTTTGACAGAATGGATAGATTTACTATTTTCTATTAATTTTTAACTTCCACTTACTCCATCTACATCATAACACAAGACAAGTTCCAATCAAATTTGTTGTTTTTTATTTTATTTTTTAAAGTTTATTTATTTTTTATTTATTTATTTATTTTTTTGAGAGAGAGAGGAGACAGAGTGCGAGTAGGGGAGGGGCAGAGAGAAAGGGAGACACAGAATCCGAAGGAGGTTCCAGGCTTTGAGCTGTCAGCACAGAGCCCGACAAGGGGCTTAATCCATGAACCGTGAGATCATGACCTGAACTGAAATCAGACACTTAACCAACTGAGCCACCCAGGCACCCCAAATTTGTTTTGTTTTTAAGTCACTAGTTCTAGTATTACGTTGGTGTTAAGTTTATAAAAACGATAAGTAGAAAAAAAATTACACTTCACATGAGGATCATATTGTCATCCTCTGGCACCAAGTCTGTCTCGAGTGCTCACCTCTATACCAATCATCTGACCTTCGTCCCTTGGCTTAAAGAAAGCCACCTGCTAGAGACACTCCTGAGAGTTGTAAGGGCTAAATTCATATGAACAAAAAAAAGAAGATATGTCTATTAGCTGGAATAAATTTGAGCTGCCACTTCCACAGCGCATTGAGACAAATATGCTGGCCTAAATAAGAACTCAAGATGTTTCCTGGTTCTCCTTGTTTGTATTTTCCTTAAGGGGATATAAAGAGAGCTATGCTTCAGTCTTCATGTCACTTCATTTGTTATTTTCCCTAATAGTTATGGAAAGAATGTAGTTCAAAGAAAACGATGGCCCTTGAGACTCAGTAATAACAGACCTGCCATTGACAAGTTGAATACAGAGATAAAAGAGAGAATCAGAAACTTACTTGCTCATTGGATCGGGAGAGACAGCTCCTTATGACTTCTGTTTCCAGAAGTGTACGCTTATTAATCTCCACATGTTCATAGTATTTAGAAAGTCGGGTCTGCCCTTGTTTATTCACCATGAGGAAAAATTTTATCATTTTTCCTGGCCAGTATTTTTCCGGATTCTGAAACTAGAACCTGAGGGATGAAAGAACAACGAAAAGGTGAGATCAGTCCTCAAAGAATAGTATTAAATGTGTTCTACATATGAAGCAGAAGTAAATAAAATGTGATCTGATAATACTGATCTTTACTTCTATTAATTAAATGAGGTTTTAATAAGTAACTAAACATACATTTTCATTAGTTATCTTCCAAAACATAATTTTGAGTCTCCACAGTCCTTCTACTCCTATTTGTTCATTTGATTCATCATTTTTTTTTTTTTTGGCGCCAACTATGTGTCAAGTACTAAGAGATTACAAAGAGGAAGAAGCAGTGATTTTTTTTTTTTGCAATGTTTAGAACATTTTTAAAATTTTTTAAACATGTTTATTTACTTTTGAGAGAGAGAGACAGGGCACAAGCAGAAGAGGGGCAGAGAGAGAGGGAATAGAACATTTTATTAAAGTACAAAACTGCTGGCATTAAGTGAAATAGAAAAACACAGTAAATATATACAGAAACATTGATCACACCACTCAAGTCATACACACGTAAAAATGCAGAAAGGTCTTAAAAAGTTCAGAAGTTGAAAATTATGGAGATTTCCCAAAATGGATAGAACTGCTCACTGCTGAGTATGGCACTGATATAAGACCTTCTGAGTGAATGCCGTCCCTTACTTTCTGTAATCCAGTACTGCCTGGAAATGTGTTCCTTGGGAGATTCAGACTTGGAGCCATCCTGAGAGGACAAGTTAAGAGTTGACATAGGTCTAACTTGTGGTCTGATTTTCTTCATCCTACCGACTGTGTTGAGGTTATAAGGACACAGCCAGGCTATTTTTCTTCAGCTTCTGCTAATATTCAAAAGGATATGAAGAATATAAGCAATTTCTCATTGCTTGAGCAAAAATTCAGCACATGAAAGGCAGAGTGGAGGGTATTTGTACTAGAACTATAAAGTTCTGTCTGATGGAAAATTAAGAAGTAGTGATTTCTGATCTTCTGATCTTTACCCCTAGCAAAGGTCCCAGGTAGGTAAACAAGTAATAGCAGTACAAGGAGATGAGTTGTGATGGGGACAGGTATACTTCTATGGTACACAGAAGGGAGGGATAGGGAACATCATGGGAGAGTTGGAAATGGCTTCCCAGGGAAGGGGCATTTAAGCAAGATCTTGAAGAATGAGGGACTGTGGGGCAGAGAAAACAGGGGTAGCTTTGTAAAGTTCACTGCAGATGTAGTTCAGGGGGCAAGCATAATAGTTGCAGGAAATTGAGCTGCTCACATAAAATAAAGTTGGCTTTAGAAGTCACACTAAGGAATGTGAACTTTATTTTATGGACAGTGGAGACAAGATCTAGAGTGAACTTTTCTTTCCTCAGTGTTGGAAGCCATAGTAGTAATCTCCACTCTTTGCCAAAGTCCCCCCATAAGGCCCTCTAACAAGTCCTATGTAAGGTCCTACATCAAGCAATTTACATATTTTCTTTATTCTCACAATTATCTGAGTCAGGTACTTGTGTTATCCCCATTCTAAGGCCAAGAAAATTGAAGTTTAGGGATGTTAAACACCCATAGTCTCTATATTACTTTGGGTCAGAAATGAGGTGCAGCTCAGAGGTCAAGCTCATGCACAGATCCCTGACACCTGCTAACTTGTCCTTATCACTCAAGGGTTCATGCTTGCAGTTTTATTTCTAACTCAGGTGTATTGAATCTCGTGCTTGTTCTTCCTATACTTATTCTGTATTTTGAAATGATCAGTGCAAAAGAGCACAATATTGACAATGACTAGTGCTCCTTTCTCTTCTTTTCTTCCCTCCCTCTCTCTCTTTCTTTCTTGTTTTAATGTTTATTTATTTTCAAGAGAGAGACCAGAGCGCAAGCAGGGGAGGAGCAGAGAAAGAGGGAGACAGAGAATCCAAGGCAGGCTCCAGGCTCTAAGCTGTCAGCAGAGCCTGACACTGGGTTTGAACCCACAAACTGTGAGATCATGACCTGAGCCAAAGTCGGACGCTCAGCCAACTGGCCAGTTCTTCTTTCATTATGAGTATCAGAACTACCTCACTGACTCACCTGCCAGTATCATATTCACATTTTGGAATATCCTTGAAAATTCAGTGCAAAAGACCAAGGTTAATAATAGTTCTTAAATGAACTTGTAAAATTTGGAATAATTCTACAGAGAAAGTTGCAACAGATTATGGGATAATTCTTAGACTAAGTTTTGTGTTATTTTTTGCCCTCCCAGTTCATCTCATTTCCTGAACCCTATCAGACAGGTGGTTATCTCACAACAATTCCAAACATTAAGAGCTAGAAAGAGCCAGGCCCAGTCTGGCAAAGCCTGGGCTACTGTGTTCATTCAGGGTGCAGAACAGGATGTTATCTAGACCCAGCTGGGGACATGGCAGCTGTGCCAGTGGGGGGGAAGGGCTGTGGTCATTCACTCCCTTTTCCAGGAAGATAGGCTCACTACTGTAGGTGGGATTGCAACATACTCTGTTTAGTCATTTGGTATTAAGGGCTGCTTTTCTTCTCACAAATTACTGCCAGTAAATTATGGCCAGCAACTAGTAAATTAAGTTATCACCCATTCTTTTAGTCCCTTTTAGCAAAGTTAGCAAAGTTTAAAACAATCTTCAGGGCATCTGGGTGGCTCTGCCGGTTAAGCATCCAACTTCGGCTCAGGTCATGATCTCACAGTTTGTGGGTTCAAACCCTGCATCAGGCTCTGTGCTGACAGCTCAGGGCCTGGAGCCTGCTTTGGATTCTGTGTCTCCCTCTCTCTCTGCCCCTTCCCGGCTCACGCTCTGTCTATCTCAAAAATAAAGAAACATTAAAAAAAATTAAAACAATCTTCACAAAAGTTAGAAATTACAGTCCTAGACTCTGGATTCCAGCTGCCAGGTAGAAGAAAATAAAATATTGTCACAAAGGTACTCATGGCCAAACCTTTGCCTCTAAATGTCTTGGTTGCATTAAGTGGTAAAATGAGATGTAAAATGATCACATTGAGATGATACACCAACAGATCAAATTGGTTTCTACCTTAACAAGCACAGCATTCCTTCCCACTGACTTCAAGAGCAAGGATGGCAAACAAGGGCGTGTTGAATTGACAGTCATTAGGATGCAAGTCTTGAAAATAGTAGCTGAAGGCATCTAAAGACTCGAATACATCATCTTTTTTTTTTTCCTGCATGCTCATAAACAATTACACAATTTATAACTGTAGGGTTACACAGTGGTAATAGTGGCCAAGCAAAACTGTAAACTCTATTATAAAATACACAATGCCAAAATATACAATGTGGAGACTCAGAGACAAGTACATGTTTGAGAACAGAAGATGAATGCTTTAAGCAACTATCCTGGTTACTCATCATGAGGGAGGAGGGAAGTCAAATAATTATGAAACTCAGGTAGGGCAGTAAGGAAAGAATATGCTTAGACAAGTGCTGGGAGTGGCCAGGGAGCAGGTATGAACTTCCTGTGTTTATAAAACTCTGCATTCAGCAACACACAAAGCTGGGGAAGATGTTTGATTACCAGAAGTTAGGGGATTCCATGCCCAAGAGCCTGTGTGAATCAAGGATGAATGAAGAAGGGAAATTTCATTAGGGAAAGCATTATGCAAAGGGTGCTAGGATGCCTAAAGGCCAAGATGAGGGAGGCTGGTAGAGTCGTAGTAGAATATGAGCAGATCAATGTCCCAAGACCCCATATGATGGAAACTGAATGCCTGCAGAAAAGACAGACTGGAAAGATTGAAATACATACTGAATTGGGCATCACTGTCATATTTCTGATGGTGTAGTCTGGGAGTTAGAACTGGAAGAGTCTTTACAAACTGTCCTATCCAAAGATGACAAATAGATTTCAACTTGGGTGTCAACTGTGACTAACTGTATTAGCTGCTTTGAGCACCATGTTGGGAAGGATTCTGGAACTGTTCAGGTTCAAAGATGCCTTGAATGATTAGTAATGTCAGTTGTGGGTTAGGAAGCAGGGTGTGGCAACATATGCACCTCACATCTGTCTTCCCCAATGTGCACTCCCTTCATTTTGCAGATGGGAAAACTGATAATCTGAGATGTAGAGTGAAGTCCTGAATTCGGGTCTCCTGACTTAGAATATAATGCTCTCTTTATCACATTGCCTCTATGCCTTGCTCAGTGTATTAGTGTCATTAGTGTTCATTTAAACTAAATAAGAATCAACTTTAGGTAGCTCTGGGAACAATCAAGTCAATTTCTCTAATGCTGCTGCACAATTTGGGAAATACCAAACTATGACAATGCATGAAAATGGTAGAGTATGAAGTTTCTAGAAATGAAAGTGGTATTTGATGATGGCTAATATCCTTTCTAGCTCCAGATTATTCTAGTACACACACACACACACACACACACGCACATAATATTAGACAAAAACAATCTTGCCCCCATAAAAGTGATTGAAATAAAATCCTCCAAGAAGCAAATTTCCACCAGGAAAACATAAAGTCCTCATACAGCATAATAGTAAAAATGTATGCATTGGGGCTTCACAGTTAGTTTTGTGATCCTGGGCAAGTTACTAATCTTTTAGTACTCAGTCCATGGTACAATTGGAATAACAATAGTACTTTCCGGGTTGTGAGGATTAGAGGAGTTAGTGTGTGTGTGTGTGTGTGTGTGTGTGTGTGTGTGTGTGTGTATATATATATTTTAAACATTAACATTTTATTTTATTTTTACATTTTTTTTAGTTTGTTTTATTTTGAGAGAGAGAGGGAGGGGGAGAGTGGAGGAGGGGCAGAGAGAATCCCAAGCAGGCTCCGTGCCCAGCATGGAGCCCACTACCCTGGGATCATGACCTGAACCAAAATCAAGAGTTGGACACTTAACCCACTGAGCCACCCAGGCGCCCCAGTATATGTGATGTTCTTAAAACAGTGTTTGCCAGTTAGGTGCTATATAGGTGTTAGCAAATGTTATTATGATAATATATCACCTTTTTTCTTCAGTGAAGCCTTTCCTGCTTATCCCAATCCCCTCTTTCTTTTTTTTTTTTTCAAGTATATTCATTTATTTTGAGAGAGAGAGTGTGTGTGCATGTGCTAGCGAGCACAGGGAAGGGAGGGGGAGAGAGGGAGAGAGGGAGGGAGAGAGAGAGACAGAGAGAGAGAGAGAGAGAGAGAGAGAGAGAGAGAGAGAGAATCCCAAGCAAGCTCCCCACTCTTGGTGGGGAGCCTGACACAGGGCTCAAACCCACAAACATGTGAGATCACGACTGAGCCGAAATCAAGAGTCAGGTGTTTAACCGACTGAGCCACCCAGGTGTCCCCCAGTCCCCTCTTTCTAACCATAAAGAGCTGGCTATTTTCTCCTTGAACTCATTACTGTATCTTATAAAACTTGTCATCCTGTATAATCATTATTTCATTACATGCTGAGCTGCCCTACAAGACCAGTGATTTCACTTTTTCATTGTGACAGTAAGAGATGTATTTTACATTGTGACCCAGCATACAGGTACATATATATCTGATTCAAGTATATACGAAGTTTACCAAACAACACCTACCCATACTATATGTATTGTACTCTAGTGATTTCTATGACATTTTATAAAAAATGTAGTTGTGAGGTATTTGGGTTACACAAGATATATGGATTTTTCAAAACTTACCAAATGTACATTAAAGATTCATGAATTTAGTGGTGCCTAGGTTGCTCAGTTGGTTAAGCCCCTGACTTCAGCTCAGGTCATGATCTCACAGTTCATGGGTTCAAGCCCTGCCTGGGGCTCTGTGCTGATATCTCAGAGCCTGGAGCCTGCTTTGGATTCTGTGTCTCCCTGTCTCTGCCCCTCCCTCTCTTGTGCTCTGTCTCTCACTCTCTCAAAAATTAAAAAAAACATTTAAAAAAATTCATGTATTTAAAAATATTTTTTTCAACGTTTTTTTATTTATTTTTGGGACAGAGACAGACAGAGCATGAACAGGGGAGGGGCAGAGAGAGAGGGAGACACAGAATCGGAAACAGGCTCCAGGATCCAGGCCATCAGCCCAGAGCCTGACGCGGGGCTCGAACTCACAGACCGCGAGATCGTGACCTGGCTGAAGTCCGATGCTTAACCGACTGTGCCACCCAGGCGCCCCGAAAAATTCATGTATTTTATATAAATTTTACATAAAAATAAACTAATACTTTAGTTAATGATATTCATGTATTTGGGAGAAGTATATTGATATCTATAGTTTACTTTGAAATGCACCAAAAAACTAAGATAAATTAATGGATGGATAGAGAAATAATAGATGGTTAGATACATGATAAAGTAATATAGTAAAATGTTAATGGTAGAATCTTGGTGGTGAACATACACAAATTCACTGTGCAATTCTTTCAACTTTGTAGTGTATTTGAAAACTGTTGCAATGAAATATTGAGGAAAAATGCTAGTTGTGGGACACTGTTTTTTTTTAATTCATATATTTAGAGCAGTTTTAGATTTATAGAAAAAATTGCAAAGACAGTACAGAGTTCCCATATACCCATACCCCATTTCCCTTATTATTAACATCTTATTTACAATTAATGAATAGCAATACAGTACATGATTATTAACTGAAGTCTATACTTTATTCACATTTCCTTATTTTTTACCAAATGCCCTTTTTCTGCTCCAGGACCCTATCTAGGATACCACATTATATTTAATCTTCATGTCTCCTTAAAGTTCTCTTGGTGCTGACAGTTTTTCAGGTTTTTGATGACCTTGACAGTTTTTTATTTATTTTTTATTTTTTAATTTTTATATATTTTTGAGAGAGAGAGAGAATGAGCAGGGGAGGGGCAGAGCGAAGGAGACACAGAATCTGAAGCAGGCTCCAGGCTCCGAACTGTCAGCACAGAGCCCAATGCGGGGCTTGATTTCATGAACCCTGAGATCATGACCTGAGCCGAAGTCGGACTCAACTAACTGAACCACCCGGGCGCCCCGATGACCTTGAGAGTTTTAAAAAATACTGGTCAGGTATTTTATAGAATGTCCTTCTGTTGGGTGTGTTTGATGTTTTACTCATGATTAGACTGGTTATGGGTTTTGGGGAGGAAGACCATGGAGGTAAAGTGATATTTTCATCACAACACGTGAAAGGCACATACTATCAACATAATCTATCACTGTTGATATTGACCTTGGTCACCTGGCTGAGATAGTTTTTGTCAGGTTTCTCTACTGTAAGTTTATTCCCCCCTTTGTATACTGTACTTTTTCGAGGGAAGTCATTATATGTAGCCTAAATTTAAGGGGTGGAAAGTTATGTTCCATCTCTTTGAGGGAGAAGTACCTATGTAAATTATTTGGAATTCTACTGCACAGGAGTTCTGTCTATTGTACCTATTTATTTATTTATTAAATCACTTGTTTGTATCAATAGAAACTCATGGATATTTTATTTTATACTTTGGGTTATAATTCAGTATGACCCACTGATTTTTAATTTCAGAAGTCACTAGAGACCTGTGGCCCAAAAGTTTGAAAAACACTATACTAGAACATGAACTTGTGGGTAGGGTCCATATCTTATTTCAGATTTTGCACAGTGCCTAGTATATAGAGAATATCCAATAAATGTTTACTGAATGAATGAAATAATAATCATATAAGTATTCAAACAAAGCAGACATATAAATTACCCTGGTACCCTAATTCCTGCCCCAAAGCCTGTCAGTTTTCTCAAAGAAAACCAGTGTTTTTACCTTTAGTGTATATCTTTCTGGAGTTTCTATACATTTACATGTAAACATGCATGCAAGTATGGCAACTGTATTTTTTAAACCTAAGTGTAAACAAAGTATATCAAGAGGTTAGCCAAGTGTTTATTCTCTTCTGGTAGCTTTAAATGAACCAGGTCCACTCACAAAGCCCTGGCTGGATCCTACAAAAAGGCACTAAAGAGATATGTTTTGGAATTCATCAGGAGCACCTCCTGTTGAATCATTCTAGCTCAGGCTTTCCTGGGTCTTTGTCCTCTTGGATCCGGTGCCTTGGCTCCCATTCTTTCTCTGGCCTTAGTTCTTAATGACCTGGCTTGGAGTTCTGCAATCTTCCAGGACTTGACCTTTGGTATTTGCCCTCTGGCTGTAACCCCTGAAGCCTTTGGCACCCAGCCCTTGCTCTGTCAACTGGGAGTAAAAGGCAGCTTACAGAGAGGCGGTGGAAGATTAAATGGGGTAAATAATGTAATTCTTGTAAAACATTTAACACACTGACTTCTTTCATTTCCTCTCATTGTGTATTAAACTGGAAAGACATGCTAAGATTATAAGGAAACAGGTGTCTGTATACATTGTTAGTGGTCCCTTAAATCGTTACAAATTTTCTACAGTGTAACCTGATACAATTTAACCAAAAAAAAAAAAAAATCATGAAAATTATTCTACCTTTTAACTCAAGCATTTCAGTCTTGAGAATCTATCCTAAGGTATAATTTAAAATCCATACGCATGAAAAAATACCAACATTATTTATAATAGTGAGAAATGAAACAAGCTCAGATACTACAGAGAACCAAGTGTTAAATGAACACCAACTTGATGTATTTTAACCATTAAAATAAATACGCAGACTTTGCAGAAAAATGGGAAAATGTAGATAAAATAATGTTAAGTCACAAATCAGAACACCAAATTCTATACCCACATGGATTACTATTATGTAAAAGCAAGATCTGAATAAAGATTATAGAGACTGGATAGATGGGGTGCCTGGGTGGCTCAGTTGGTTAAGCATCCAACTCTTGATTTCACCTCAGGTCATGATCTCACGGTTTGTGAGTTTGGGTTCTGCACTGACAATGTGGAGCTTGCTTGGTATTCTTCTCTCTCTTTCTGCCCCTCCCCTGCTCATGCTCTCTCTCCCTCAAAAGAGAAAAAAGAAAAAAAAGATTATAGAGACTAGATAGAAATCATATAAAAATAAGAAATGAAACAAAAAAAGAAAAGAAAAAGATTAAACAGATGAACCTTGGAAACATTCTGCTAACTGAAAGAAGCCAATCACAATGAAAATATATTGCATGATTCCACTTATATGAAATGTCCAGAATGGGAATATCTGTAGAGATAGTAAGTAGATGAAGGGTTGCCAGGGATGGGAGTTTGGGATGGGAGGTGTGATGGTTGCACAAGTGTGAGTATATAAAAGCCATTGAATTGCACACTTTATTTATTTGAGAGAGAGAGAGAGGGCATGAGTGTGTGAGAGGGGTAGAGAGAGAGAGGGAGAAAGAGAGAATCCCACACAGGCTCTGCACAATCAGCGGGGAGCCCAACATAGGGCTCAAACCAAGGAACTGGGAGATCATGACCTGAGCCCAAGTCGAGAGTCGGATGCTCAATTGCCTGGGCCACCCAGGTGCCCCTGAATTGTATACTTTAAATGGGTGACTTGTATAGTACGTGAATTATATCTCAATAAATCCTGTTAAAAAAGAGATAGACCAGACAATCTGGAAGAGCTCCCAGTGGACAAAGCTGGAACAATCTGGATAACAAATAACAGTATCAGATTATTATCCAAAGTATAAAATAAGTACACATGAGTACATACTGATAAATACACGATTGAATAAATAAATAAACAGGACAGAAGAATCCCACATACAGGTTTCCCCCAGCTATCTGAAAGTAGAATGTTCCTGGGAAACCTTTACTAAGCCGAAACGGTGGTAAAGCAAAGAAGCAATTACCATTAATGTATATGGGAAAAATTTTGAGCATTCCCAGACACAAAAAAGTAACCTCTTTTAGGTTTTTCTGATGCCTAAGGGATGTAAAAAATAAATCGAGAGAAAGCACGGATCCTCGGAGACACAGTCCGAAGCTCTGGTGGCTTGATGCTGGCATGTGGAATGTAGCTGCCAAGGAAGGAACTTGGTGGGGCCACTCTTGCTGCTTGAGGTGTGCTGCCTCTGTGACTGCTCACTGCAACACAGATGCTCGACACTCTTTTGTCATAAACATGAAATGCTCTTTGGATTTCTTTCAGTTAATGACAACAGGTACTAATGTAGATCTTTCCTAAAAGCAAAATCTTACTAATAGAAGGAGATACCTGTATGTATGTTGATACTCTCTCCTCCAGGAAGTCCTCCAGGGAGCTTAATTTCTCCCACCCATTGGAAGGTGACCTGGACTTAGTGACTCACTTCCAAAGGACAGCATATGGAAGTGGAAAACGGGAACCTCACAGTAGAGAAACCTGGCACACACCGCCTTAACCAAGTGATGAAGGCTAACATCATCAGTGGCGTCATGTCCCCCTGATATGAGGTGATGAGAAAAGTATTTCATCTCTGTGGTGTTCTTCCCCAAACCCATAACCCCATTCTAATCATGTGAAAATACATTAGACAAAACCAAATTAAAGGACATTCTAAAAAATATCTGACCTGTGTTTCCCAAAACTGTAAAGATCAGGAAAAACAAGGGAAATGTGAGAAACCATTACAGATCACAGCAGATTAAGGAGATAATGGTGACCACACGCAATGTGGTATCTTGGAAGAGAACAAGGACATCAATAAAAAATTGGTGAGGGGCACCTGACTGACTCATTCAGAAAAGGATGCAATTCTTCATCTTGGGGTTGTAAATTTGAGCCCCACGTTGGGCATAGAGATTACAAATAAATAAATAAACAAACAAACAAACTTAGAAAGTTAATAATAATGCTACCCATGTTGGTTTTTTAGATGTGATAAATATACCAAAGATGAAATGACAACATTAGAGGAAATGGGTCTGGTATTCAGAAATTCTCTATCTTTGCAACTCTTTCATAAATCTAAAATGATTCCAAATAAAAAGCTTACTCTTTAAAAAGGAGAGGGGTGGGGTGCCTGGGTGGCTCACTCAGGTAAGCATCTGACTTGAGCTCAGTTCATGATCTCATGGTTTGTGGGCCTGAGCCCCACATCAGGCTCTATGCTGACAGCTGGGGAGTCTGGAGCCTGCTTCAGATTCTGTGTCTCCCTCTCTCTCTGCCCCTTCCCCACTTGCACTCTCTCTCTCTCTCCTCTTAAAAATAAATAAACATTAAAAAAAAATAAGAGGGGTGTCTGAGTGGCTCAGTCAGTTAAGCTGCCAAGTCTTGATTTCAACACAGTTAATGATCCGAGGGTTGTGGGATTGAGCCCTCCATTGGCTCTGCACTAAGCATGGAGCCTGCTTGAGATTCTCTCTCTCTCTCTCTCTCTCTCTCTCTCCCCCCCCCCCCTTGCCCCTCTTGTTTCCATGTGCTCTCTCTCTAAAATAAAATTTTTAAAAAATTTGGGGGGGGGCGCCTGGGTGCCTCAGTCAGTTGAGCATCCAACTTCAACTCAGGTCATGATCTCACGGTTGATGAGTTCGGGCCCCGTGTCAGGCTCTATGCTGACAGCTCGGAGCCTGGAGCCTGCTTCAGATTCTGTCTCCCCCCACCTCTGCCCCTCCTCCACTCATGTTCTGTCTCTCTGTCTCTCTCTCTCTCTCTCTCAAAAATAAAATAAACATTAAGATTTTTTTTTAATAAAAAAATTTCTTTTGTAAGGAGAGAGGGGTGCCTGGTTGGGTCAGTCAGAAGAGAATGCGACTCTTGATCTTGGGGTCATGTATTAGAGTGAAGAGGGTTTGTTTGTTGGTGTGTCTGTGTGTATAAGTCTATGTCATATTGGCTATATTAGTTATATTTGCTTATTGCTTAAATATCTAAATTTTTATCAGTATATTAAGGATATTTAGGTATGAGGTTTATTTTTATTAACATTCTCAATAATTACACTTCAGGCTTTCCTATTTTCTTTTATCTAAGAGGCATACTAATTTTAATAGATGGTGTGTGTGTGTGTGTGTGTGTGTGAGTGTGTGTCAAGGTATATGTTCCATAAATGGCTTAGTCTGCTCTTTGGTCAAACTCTGTTCTGACCTGGATAACCTCTGGCTCCCAGTAATTCTTCTGCCACACATCACCATTTGGGAGCTTTTCCCTTCTTTTCCCCTAGTTCAGGGTTCAGAAAAGCTTTTCCTGCAAAGGGCCAGGTAGTATTTTAGGCTCTGAGGGCCATATGGTCTCTCTCTCAACTAGTTACTCTGCTACTGCAGAATGAAAGCAGCCCACATGATATAAATAATATGTAAAGCCATGGGTGTAGCGTGTTCCAAGAAAACTTTATTTATAAAAGTCAGCAACTGGATGTGGTCTGCCGGCTATAGTCTGCTCTGCTATAGACCAATGCTTATCAAATTTAATGAGCACACAAATCCCTTGGGGGAGCTTGTTAAAATATAGAATCTGATTTAGTAGGTCTGGAGCAGGAACCATACATGGAGTGGCAAAGCATAGAAGACTCATTAAAGTGCACACCTACAAGGTCATGAAGTTTACCTTTCTCAACATCAAGTTAGACTAAATAACAAGAACTAAGTGCTTACCAGGTACAAGACAGCAAGGAACAGAGTAAACAGAAACACAGGTGTGATGACAATTTCTTTAATTTGGTCATAGCTCTTAAACCATAGAATGCTGGATTGAGGGGGCAAGCTTTTATTTTTTTAAAAATAAGTTTATTTCGAGAGAGGGACAGTGTGAGCAGGGGAGGGGCAGAGAGAGAGAGAGAGAGAGAGAGGGAGAGAGAAAATCCCAAAAAGCTCCGTGTTGCCAGCACAGAGCAAGAGGTGGGGCTTGAACTCACGAAACCATGAGATCATGACCTGAGCTGAAACTACGAGTCAGACACTTAACTGACTGAGCCACCCATGCACCCTGAGGGGGCAAGCTGTCTTGACATGTCACCCCACATGTCCTCAGTTTCATCAGGTGCTCTGGCTAGCTGGTCTCATCCCTTATGGCTTCAGCTGGTCTCTCTCAAAGCTGTACATATTTTGGAATATAATGACATTTCCAGGAAGCAGACAACCATTCTTTTGTCAAGAATTCACTAGTAGCTGACTAGGGCACCTGGGTGGTATTCAACTCTTGATTTTGGCTCAGGTCATGATATTACGGTTCATGAGATGGAGCTCTGTGTTTGGCTCTGCGCTGACAGTGCAGAGCCTGCTTGGGATTCTCTCTCTCTCTCTCTCTCTCTCTCTCCTCCTCCTCCTCCCCCACTTCCTCTCTCTCTCAAAATAAATAAACATTAAAAAAAAAAGAATTTACTAGTAGTTGACTAGAATATTTCATTTAACCTCAAGAAATTACAACAATGCATTTAGTCCTTCACATTTCACCATGACACAAAACCAACTCAAAATAGGCCAGACTTAAATATAAGAAGTAAAACTATAAAACTTTTTTAAAGTTGTTTAAATATTTTTTTTATGTTTATTTATTTTTGAAAGAGAGAGGGGGTGTGAGCAGGGGACGGGCAGGGAGAAAGGGAGACACCGAATCCAAAGCAGGCTCCAGGCTCTGAACTATCAGCACAGAGTCTGATGTGGGGCTTGAACGCACAGACTGTGAGATCATGACCTGAGCCGAAGTCAGATGCTCAACCAACTGAGCCACCCAGGCGCCCCTTAACTATAAACTTTTAGAAGAAACAGATTTGAGACCAAAAGAACAATCTGTAAATAGAAAAAAATTGATAAACTTTTTTTAAGTTTATTTATTTTGGGACAGAGGGAGAGAGGGAGAGAGAATCAATGTGGGGCTCAATCTTACGAAGGAAGAGATCATGATCTAAGCCAAAATCAGTTGGACACGTAACCGACTGAGCCACCCAGCCCCTAATAAGCTGGATTTTATTATACTAGAAAATTTGTACTTCAAAAGACACCATTAAGAAAATGCAAAGTCACAGACTGGGCGAAATTATTTGCAAATCAAATATGTAATAAAGGACTTGTATTTACATGAAAGACTCCTTACTAGCAAGACAAGCAACACAACTGAAAAAATGGACAATTTGAAAGTACATGTGAACAAAGAGGACATGCGAATTGCTAATAAGTACATGAAAGAATGTTCAACATCGTTAATCCTTAGGAAAATTCAAATTAAAACCACAACAAGATACCATTTCACACCTAACTTGAGTGGCTATAATAAAAAAGAGAAAATAACGAGTGCTGGCTAGGATGTAGAGGCACTGGAACCCCAAAGCAGTGCTGATGGGAAAGTAAATGTTACTGCCACTTTGGAAAACAATTTGGCAGTTTTAAAAAACTCCAACACAAATCTACCATATCATCTAGCCATTCTACTTTTAAGTATAAGCCAAAGAGAAATGAAACTACACCCGCAGAAAACTTGCACGTGAATGTTCACAGAAGCATTATTCGTAATAGCCAAAAAGTGGAAACAACCCAAATGTCCACCAGCTAATGAATGGATAAACAAAATATGGTATATCTACATACAATGGAAAATGACCCAGCAATAAAAGGCAACAGAATACTTCTTTGACATGCTACTAAATGGATGGACCTTGAAAACATTAAGTGAAAGAAGCCAGAGACAAAATACTATCTACTAAATGATTCCATTAATCTGAAATGTCCAGCAAAGGCAAATTTATACAGATAGAAAGCACAGTAGTAGTCAATTAGGGCAAGAAGAGGTTTAGGGGAAAAGGGGGATGGGGTTTCTTTTACGGATGATGAAACTCTTCTAATATTGTATTTATTTGTGTGAAAATATTTGCACAACTTTGTAAACTTACTAAAAATCATTGTACATGTACATTACATAAAGTTCAGAGCTACTGTGCAGCAATAACCAGAGAAGGAAGTAATTATACTAAAAATGCGTTTTGCTTAAATCTGGATGGTAGGATTAGGGGCAATTTTTATTCTCTATCTTTACTTTGCCTTATTTCCCAAGTTTTAGGAGATGTGTTGCTTTCTGTCACACACAAAAAGTTTGTTTAGGAACGCTGAGCTGCGTTACATAATTTTTGAAATTATCCAACTGGAAAATAAATGTTAACTCAAACTAATTCAGCTATTGTTTCAGTTATTGTGACATTTCTAAATGTGTTATTTCTTTAAAACATGTACTGTTTTTCAAAGTGGACATGTTGACAGCATCTAATCAGTATGGGCTAAACATCGGCAACACGGAAATACAAACTACTAGATTCTACTTGCCCCATCATATCGATTCCCACAGGCCTCAAAGTTATCTAGCTGTTTTGGAATGTCTCCATCCTTAAATGAGAGGAAATACTGGTCAGTAGCAGATTTTCACCTAATTGGGATCACCTCCCTCAGAGTCTGTAATATATTGTATATTCTTTCTTTATACACTAAAACAGTTAGTTTCTTTGCTTCATATTTAACTGGAATTCTTCAATGATTCAGTTTTCCCATCTGTCATCTAAGAATAATAACAGCTGCCTCACAGAGTTACTGTGAGGATGACATGACATGAAGGAAATGTACAGCACTTAGAGCCCCCCTTTTTGAAAACTTCCTCATCCTCCTCCCTAGTGTAGGTTAGATATTCTTCCCAATAGATTCTTGCTGCTGCAGTTCTAAGACTACTGAAATTTGACTTCAGGAAACCTGTCACCCACTCTTCCTTTCTCTCCATCCATTCCTCTCCTCCAATCTCTCTCTTTTTTATGATCCAGAATACATTTTCCGTAGCTTCACTGGAGACTCTTCCTTTGTGTTAAATCCCTGGGTCACTCAAGAAATACCTCAACCACATTTGAGTAATTTGGCATTTAACACATTTACACGTGTGCTGCTTTTATTTTATTTTTTTTATTTTTTTATTTTTTTATTTTTTTCGTGTGCTGCTTTTAAAACTTCGTTTTAGGGGCGCCTGGGTGGTTCAGTTGGTTAAGTGTCCGACTCCTGATTTTGGCTCAGGTCAAGATCTCACAGTTCTTGGGAACAGACGCCTGCATGGACTATTCATTCTGTCTGTCTCTCTCTCTCTCTCTCTCTCTCCCTCTCTCTCCACCGATGCCCCACCTCCTCCCCTGTACCCCAATTGTGCTCTTTCTCTCTCTTAAAATAAATAAATAAACACTAAAAAAAATAAAACTTGGTTTTAAAATAGTTAAAACGCTTTAAAATGTTAAATTTTGGGGCACCTGTCTGGCTCAGTCAGTATAATATGCAACTCTTGACCTTGGGGTTGTAAAGTTCGAGCCCTCACATTGGATATACAGATTACTTAAAAATAAAGTCTTAGGGGCGCCTGGTGGCTCAGTCGATTAAGCGTCTGACTGTTGATTTCGACTCAGGTCATGATCTCACAGTTTGTGAGATGGAGCCCCGCGTCAGCTGTCATGCTGAAAGCACGGAGCCTGCCTTGGATTTTGTCTGTCTCTCTCTGCCCCTACCCCATTCGCTCTTGCTCTCTCTCTTTCACAATACATAAATATATATTTTTAATGTTTATTTATATTTGAGAAAGAGACAGAGCACAAGCAGGGAAGGGGCAGAGAGAGAGGGAGACAGCATCTGAAGCAGGCTCCAGGCTCTGAGCTGTCAGCACAGAGCCCGATGTGGGGCTCGAACTCATGAGCTGGGAGATCATGATCTGAGCCGAAGTCGGATGCTTAACTGACTGAGCCACCCAGGCGCCCCAATAAATAAATATCTTTTTTTTAAATTTTTTTTAACGTTTATTTATTTTTGAGACAGAGAGAGACAGAGCATGAACGGGGGAGGGGCAGAGAGAGAGGGAGACACAGAATCGGAAGCAGGCTCCAGGCTCTGAGCCATCAGCCCAGAGCCCAACGCGGGGCTCGAACTCACGGACCGTGAGATCGTGACCTGAGCTGAAGTCGGACGCTTAACCAACTGAGCCACCCAGGCGCCCCATAAATAAATATCTTTAAGATATAAATAATAAATAAATAAAATCGTAAAAAAATAAATAAATAAAATGTTAAATTTTAGTCAAATTCAGGATTTGTGGAAATCCCAAAGCTCCTATTTCTGTAGAAAAGTACTTTGGGAATAAACCTCAGTACTCTGGTCTGTCATTTTTCTAGGAATATATCTGAAACATTTCTAAAGCTTCATTAGACCCTAAAATCTTGTTCTAAAGGCATTTTGGTAAATTGATCAAAAAGTCTCATGAAGTACACTTATCACAGTGAGCACTAGCGCTAACTCACATACAGAATTGTAGAATCACTATAGTGTACACCTGAAACTAATGCAACATTGTCAACTATACTTCAATAATGAAAATTTTTTTTAGAAATCTCATCAAATTCGGTCCAAGGTACAAGTTTAAGTAAGTGTGGTTATTTGTAACTTTAAAACATACATAAATCAATCAGAGATAAGCTAGCAGTTTTACTGAAAAGGGTAGATATTGTATTTTTGGAGATGTTCAAGTATCAGACTTCCTATCCTAAATAAGAGGGTGAACTGTAAGGTCTTTACAGCAACATGATTCAGGCAGGGGGAGAAAAGTCATATTTCAAAAACTGAGGATGAGGATTTATGTACTATAAATAGACCATTACATTGTCTGTTTGAAAGTACATGTTTTATTTTTACTCATTAGTCATCTGTGTGTGTGTGTGTGTGTGTGTGTGTGTGTGTGTGTGTGGAGTGGGGGATGGAGGGATTGAGAATAGACTCCCCATCAGTCATCTGCCAGAGAGGTATTGACTACCAGGTCTGGTGGTGGTGGGAGGTATTGTACAGTTTAAAGATACAAATTGATAATGGCTGCAGTTCACATGAGCCTGTTGTTGTTGTTGTTGTTGTTGTTGTTGTTGTTGTTATCTTACCTTCCACTCTTCTTTGGATAGAAAAGCTGCTTTGGGGCAAATAATGAGACTCATAACAATGGCTCAAATAATGGGATTCAACCTTCCCATTACTACATGCAATAGAGATAACAATATTTATCTTTTGAAATCTAAGTTTTTTCTTCTAAAATTATCTTTCTTCTATTTAGTTTTATGTGGAGGGTAATTTATTTTGAAATTTAAAATAACATTAAAATAGGGAATACATTTTATTTTGACAAAACATGGGCATGGGTTAGAAATAGTGAAGAAATACCATTGTGTGGGTAATCTTATTCTAAATTGTTCAGGGGGTGCCTAGGTGGCTCAATCGGTTAAATGCCAAGTGCTGACTTGGGCTCAGGGCATGATTCCAGCCCCATATCAGGCCCTGTGCCTTCATCGCCCAGCTCTCTTTGGATCCTTGGTCTCCATCTCTCTCCATCCCTCCTCAACTTGTGTGTGTGCGCACACTCTCTCCAAAATAAATAAACGTTAAAAAAATAAGAAGGTAAACTGTTTTGGTTAAAATTAGCCACACAAATTAAATACTTGTGCTTAATGACTAAAAATCTTTATCGGATTTTTGGACTAACAAAGACATCCAGTATCTTAGTTTTAGAGAAGAGTTAGTGCAGAGCAGAGCAAAGAGGTCTCATGGCTGGGATCCTCCCAGGACTTGCTATTCTGATATTATAATGTGTTGTAAGGAGAAACTCGAGAAGATAACTGAGTTTACTACATATTACTTCCCATTCCTATAAAATGGTTATCAAGTTTCCCCCTCAAACTGGAAATATTTCAAACCAGATATTCTGGATTCTGATAAATTTAACTTCTTTCTTTTCTTTTCTTTCTCTCATTTAAGTAATCTCTACACCCAACATGGGGCTCAAACTCACAACCTTGATATCAAGAGTTGCACGCTCTACTGACTGAGCCAGCCAGGTGCCCCTAACTTCTGTACTTCTTTCTTTTATTTAAAATTTTTTTTAATGTTTATTTTTTGAGAGAGAGAGAGAGAGCGAGCAATCGGGGATGGGCAGAGAGACAGAGGGAGACCCAGAATCCAAAGTAGGCTCCAGGCTCTGAGCTGTCAGCACAGAGCCTGAAGTGGGGCTCTAACTCACGAATCGTGAGATCATGACCTGAACTGAAGTAAGCCACTCAACCAACTGAGCCACCCAGGTGCCCCATAACTTCTGTATTTCTTAAGTTAGATAGGTCTTGTTAATTCTTGCTGGGCGTCTGATTGCCAATGAAAACTGTGAAAGCTATACAAAGACAGACTTTTCTTATACATTTGTCCTTCTGAAGCGTAGTCACCTAACAGCATCGCATTAGGATTTGAATGACAGGCCCATGAAGTGCTCTTAAAGGGTCAAGTGCAATGTTACAGATTTTAAATTCAAATCAAACTAAAGCAATTTG
Organism: Panthera uncia; assembly: GCF_023721935.1. Taxonomy (NCBI): domain Eukaryota; kingdom Metazoa; phylum Chordata; class Mammalia; order Carnivora; family Felidae; genus Panthera; species Panthera uncia. Next base: position 65,022,308 of record NW_026057582.1, read on the forward strand.
GAATTAAAATTTGATTTGCTGATGGTTCCTATCGTTTTGTGTCAAATAAAGAAAAAACAAAACGTCACTGGGATACAAAGGAATCTCACTTTACACAAAATGTATCTCTGAGAAGTTGACTACAAATTGAATTTAAATACTATACTGGAATTATGGAAAATGCTTATATAAAACAATCACTCCATAATTTATCTCCAAATAATGTGTTTCAACACTGTAATTTTTTTTAATCTAATGTTTACATTACTTAAGGAAAAATTAGTTACTCTGTGAATTTTTTCTAAAAAATATACAAGAAAATCGTACTATGAAACTGTAGCTATGTGTTAAAGCTCTTACTTCAAGAGCTTCTTAATTACATAAAGTATGTCCTGAGTTAAAATCAAGCATATCAGAATCTCTATCAATAATTTCAGGGCCTGAAGATATCATGTGGAAAATTACGGCTCCAATAACAAATTCTTTCTGCAGATCATCACTCTGAACAGAAGAAGCAATGAAACACAAAAATTACTGCATTAAGCTTCAGTTTGGGGATCAGTTTACTTACCCAACAGGATCTATCTTTTTCATTAGTGACACAGCCACCACAAATGAGTAATTAATGCTCCCAGTATTTGATGGTGGTTGTGAGAGACCTTCTCAGCTGTATCCTGAAAGGCAGTATTCACTCTTTGGAATATGATGTGTGACATGACCCAACAAACTAACTCATGAGGGGAGATAATAATAGTAGAAAACACTTAACACAGAAATTACTAAACAGCCAGGTGCTGTTTTGAATATTTTACCTACATTCAGTTAATCCTCATAGTAGCTCTATGAGTTACAGACTGTTTTTATTTCTACTTTATAGATGTGCAAACTTAGTCACTTGCCAAAGGTCACCCAGTAAAACAGTGGAGAAAGGACTCAAGGCTGGTTAGTCTGACTCCAGAGTCTGTGCTCCTATCTACTGCTCTTTACCTCCAGGTTTGCCTCAAGACACCAGTAATGCAGTGATGGCAGTAATATGACCAGGGATGCCCAATTTCACTCTTCATTCACTAGTGTAAATCTCACTCGAGCTGGTTGTACTCTCTGTACAAAACCTTTAACTGGCTAACGTGCATATTTTGGCAGTTTGATTCTGATCCTGGAGCAAAACACAAAAGGTGCAATTCTAACAGATTATTTGCTTTTAGTTGAGCTCAACATGGAGCCTAAAATGATTCAGGCAGATAATGTGCAAATTTAGGACAGTAAAACTCATATTACTACATTTACAACAGCGTGCTTAACATTTGTAATTAGACCTAAACTTCCAAAATTCCTACGTCTGATTTGCCCTCTTAGTGAGTTCAGCTAATCTCCCGTTCTACTTCCAATAAATAAAACATACCCAGCAAATGCTGTCCAAGGCAAGTTTGCAGACACGTATCTGAATTTAGTATCATTCTCGTTCAGATCAAATATCAGAGTGAATGCAGGGCTTTTCAGGTGGCCTGCTTGGCTGCCCTTTGCCCAGGAGCACCTTTTGCTTTTCTGAATTGCACAATAAGGGATAGCAACATGTTATAGTTCCCACTGAAAATGTACATAGGATATTAAAGTTGTCAGACAAGAGCTGGCCCAACTGTTGCCCCAAGGATATTCATACTTGAATTTATACTCGCTTAAATATCTCACAATCCTTGAAGAGCAAAAATGTCTCGAATACTTTAGTAGTGGTCCAATGAAACTATTTCAGTAGCAGGCTGTACTAACTTTAGGTTAAGTAGCAGGCAATTTAAACTTTAAAATGCCAAGAGTGTACACAGGCAAGGGAGTGGTGATAGCAGCAGAGTAGTTTTGGGAGCTCCCAGGATGCCCTCAGAAAAAAACGGTGATAGCAGCAAAGATGGGGGAAAAAACCCACAAGTCTATAGGCAACATCTTTACCAAAAATCAGGTGAAAAACAACCCCTGGAACTCTAGAACTCTAATGGGTAGAGTCAAACTACACTTAGCAACAAAAACTGGGTGACCCCAACTGTGCTGGCTAGAGTGGAGGTTTGAAACTGTGGTCTTGTAAGGGTCAAAAGAGAAAAAGAATCCAGAAATTGCCAAGTCTTTATCCAAAGGAAGGGGCCCCGCTCCCCCATTTGAAGTGAGAGGCTTCCCCCCGCCCCCCCCCCCCCAAAAAAAAGAAATGAGAGACCCAGGAGTGAATCTAAGAACCACTGTGAGAACTGGGAGGAGTCCTGGCAGGGTCTCTTTTGCCAATGAGTACAAGGAAAGGTCCCATCCAGGACACTAAAGGGCAGGCAACACCTAGCACAAGCTCTTTTGTAGGACAGATCCCACGCTGAGGAGGAACTACTGAGGGTGGAACATAATATATCTGTTAAAAGAAAATTAGCTAGCTAGCTAGGGCTGACAAAGCTAGATCAAGCTGATCAAGATTAGTGCATTACAAAAATTAAGACAACTAGACATTACGTGCTGCCTGGTGTGATGCAATAGAAAGTACACTGCATCCCCAGTGGAGAAGTGTTTTGCCAAAAAAATAAATAAAACCTGAATCAAACGTAGCCTCTAGATCTAGATCTAGTTTATAGAACATATGGAGGAGAAAGGAATATGCTAAATAATACCAGAAAAATGCAATCAGCCAAAAGTGGAAAATTCTATAGGAGAAATAACCTGGTCTCTTCAACAAAATGGCATGACAATATTGGGGTGAGGGGAAGGCAAAATCAACAAAGAGCTAAAGATATATCAACTAAATGAAATATGTGGATTTTGTTAGGATCCTGATTTGAAGTCACCAAGTCTTTTTTTTTAGAGAGAGAGAGAGAGAGGAGAGAGCAAGCATGAGCAGGGGAGAGGGGCAAAAAGAGACAGAATCTTAAGCAAGCAAGCCCCACAAATCTTAAGCAAGCTGGATGCCAGGTTCGATCCCACAACCCTGGGATCATGACCTAAGCCAACATCAAGAGTCGGTCACTCAACTGACTGAGCTGCCCAGGCAATCCGTGAAGTCATGAACTCTTTAAAAAAAATTTTTTTGACACAATTGGCAGAAATCGAATACGAACTAAGGATTAGACTACATAAAGAAATTACCATTAACTTTGTAGGTATGACATTGATATTGTGGTATATTAAAAAAAAAAGGTCCTAATCTGTTAAAGATACTTAGAGAAGTATATACCAATGAAATAATATGATGTCTCGGATTTATTTTAAAATATTAATGGGCTTGCCATGGGAGCATGGGGGAGGCCATGAATTCTGTTTTCAATGCATCTTTGATCTTGTCAAGTAATATCACGAGCAAAGCTTGCCTTCCCAAGTTGAAAAATTTAGGGCCAAGAAGCTGTAATTGAAATTAAAAAGGGGCACATGTGTCCAAGGAATATTGAGGAATTTGACAGCTTTATGAAACTTGTGATAAATGAATGCATCGAGATGGCAGTTAGTGGGCAACAGAACAATACTGGAAAGGTGGTAATATGAGGAAATAGTATCATCATGTTAGAAGCTTTAGAATGAGTTTAAACAAAGGCTTATTCACTACAGAAATCAATTGCTTTCACACGTCTCCTCTCCAATGAGCCAGTTTTACTATGATATGGAAATGGCTGCATACATTTTTTGGGGGGCTGCAAATATTTTTATATTAAACTGTTTTATTAAATAAATTTTTGTAAGAGTAAAAATTCCTCAGAAAAAAGGTGGACTAGATGAACTAAGAACAGCAAAACCTTGATAATTGTTGAAAGTGTAGTCATAAGACCTTTTTTCTATTTTTACATGATTGAATTTTTTTTTTTTTTAAGATTTTATTTTTAAGTAATCTCTATACCCAATGTGGAGCTCGAACTTACAACCCGGAGATCGAGTTGCATGTTCTCCTGACTGAGTTAGATAGGCACCCCATGATTGAAATTTTTCAAAATAGGGGTGCCTGGGTGGCTCAGTCGGTTAAGTGTCCAACTATAGCTCGGGTCATGATCTCACAGTTTGTGGGTCCGAGCCCCGCATCAGGCTCTGTGCTGACAGCTCAGAACCTGGAGCCTGCTTTGGATTCTGTGTCTCCCTCTCTCTCACTCTGTGCCTTGCCTGCTCACACTCTGTCTCTCTCTCTCTCAAAAATAAACATAAAAAAATTTAAAAAACTCTTTTTCAAACTAAAAAGTTAAATAGAAAAAGTCTATGCACCACATGATTTAGAATATCTAATTATTATATTAAAACCTATAAAGCAAAAGGAGCAAAGGAGAATAGGATTTATTTAAAAATGCTCTGAAGAATTCTTCAATCTTTTTTTGTGGGGTAATCATCATGTGCTTTAGGTGAGTCTATTAATAGAAAGACAAAACCATCATTTAAAAATATTTTGTTATAGGGGTGCCCGGGTGGCTCAGTCGGTTAAGCATCTGACTCTAGATTTCGGCTCAGGTCATGATCCCACAGTTTGTGAATGCAAGCCCCACACCTGACTCCACACTGACAGTGCGGAGCCTGCTTGGGATTCTCTCTCTCTCCCTCTCTCTGCCCCTCCCCCCGTGCTCTGTCTTTCTCTCTTAAAGTAAATAAATAAACTTAAAATAAGTCATAAAAAAACAAGTTTTTGTGATTTTTTGCCAAATTCAAAACATTCTCCAAAGAGAATACTCTCTAGCATAGATTTCTCAGGCAAAGTGTCTGTATCTGGTATTATTCTTTTGACTATCCTCCACTGTTGCTCTAACAGGAGACAAACCACACTTCCAAGATTGTTAAATTACTACCTAGGAAAGTTTTGGCAATTTCCCATTCAGTCACATTTTCCAGTCATTTGTTTCTTATGGTTGTAGACCTGGTTGTTCACTTTTAGCCAATGTCCAGGAGGGACTTTGCTCCAGGCAATTTTTTTTCTTCAATTTTGACATCTCTGTGAGTTAGCTATTATATAATATTATCACAGCCTACTGCTTTCTGACTCATGTTACCCAGAAGACAACTCAGGAATGAACTTGGACTAGAATTTTATATAGCCCGCCTAAAGGTTTTGGTACCTATTTTTCTATAATCTTTGAAGGTCTTTTTCCTTTTCTTTCCCACACAACATATTGTTTGAATAGTTCCAGTGCCCTGTATGTATTTCTACAATTTTCTTAGCCACAGGCAACTCTTGTAGTGATCTTATTTTGCAGGTGCAACCACTGCACAGGGCAAAGCTATCTCCTCTTTTTCCTTTCCATCTACGTTATAGTTTGCTCCTTTTTTTTTTTTTAATATTTATTTATTTTTGAGAGAGAGAGAGATAGAGCATGAGTGGGGTAGGGGCAAAGAGAGACAGAGACACAAAATCCGAAGCAGGCTCCAGGCTCTGAGCTGTAAGCACAGAGCCTGATGCAGGGCTTGAACCCATGAACTTCAAGATCATGATCTGAGCTGAAGCCGGATGCTTAACTGACTGAGCCACCCAGGCACCCCTGCTCCTTTGGTTTTTGAACACATGCCAGGTCTTCTAAAATATCTTCCTCTGGGCTCTAATACTCATTTGTTCTCTATATTTATACATGTAAACACTACATAATTTCCTCAAGTGACTGAAATCACCCCAAAACCACCTAAAAATGATTTTAAGAGTGCAAATGACTTGGGAACCAGAGACAGTGATATCGAGCCATTGATAGGACAGTAGGAGGTAGGATAGTGCAGGGAGATTTTATTTGTTTCTGAATAAAAGCATACACTCACTGATAGAAGAGTGGGCCCACTTCCTATTCTACTGAGGGCCTGAGGAGGTGACCCAGAACTCTATACCTCAGCTTTCTTGTGTTACTGGAGATAATAATACTTGTTGCCACCTTTCCACATGATGCAAAAAGATGACTGGATTAGTGTTTGTGAACTGGTTTGAGCTCCCTGTTAGAAGGATGTCAGGTTCATAGTCAGCAAGGTATAAAACTGGATGTTCAGGTGAGTAATTACAGGGAACCATATGGTTCTCTAAGGCAGGGCCAAAACTCTTTGTACATCAGGTATTGCAATAATTGGAAAGAGGGCATCTGAGTGTTAATTACTCCTGACTTATTTTATTTTTTTTATTTTTTAAATTTTTTTTTTTTAACGTTTATTTATTTATTTTTGAGACAGAGAGAGACAGAGCATGAATGGGGGAGGGTCAGAGAGAGGGAGACACAGAATCTGAAACAGGCTCCGGGCTCTGAGCTGTCAGCACAGGGGCCCGATGCGGGGCTCGAACTCACGGACCGCGAGATCGTGACCTGAGCCGAAGTCGGCGCTCAACCGACTGAGCCACCCAGGCGCCCCTCTCCTGACTTATTTTAAAAACCTGGAATTCCTTAACATACCTCTGCTGACACAATATATGTACATCAAATATGACAAATCCCTTTTTGGTCAGACAGTGTCTGACCAAATCACAGAGGTGTCTAATCACAGAGGTGTCTAAGATTAGCTAACAGGAAAGGAAAAAAAAAATCTAAAATTCTAAATTTATAAATTTATATTTAATATAAATAGGCATTCTCAGCAGTATACTGAAACTAAGAATCAAATCAGTGGGAGAGGAGGAGGAATGAACAGAACAGATGAAAGGACAGAACAAATAGGAAGTTTCAAAGGTGAAACTGAAGACAGGAAATGACTCAGCCACAATTCCAGGAGGGAGTTCTAGTTAGGTGAGTTGTAGATGATACTATGGCCTGGGAAACTCATTATGTACAGAGGACAAGATTCTAGGAGCTGATTGCAGAGCGTCCTCAGGAGTCATGGACACAAAGTCTAATGAAAATAATATAAAAAATATTCTCCTCTTGGGGCGCCTGGGTGGCTCAGTCTGTTGAGTGTCTGACTTTGGCTCAGGTCATGATCTCACAGTTCATGGGCATCGGGCTCTGTGCTGTCAGCATGGAACCTGGGGCCTGCTTCAGATTCTGTGTCTCCCTCTCTGCCCCTCCTCTGCTCATGCTCTGTCTGTCTCTCTCTCTCTCAAAAATAAACATTAAAAAAAATTTTTTTTTAATTCTCTCAGAGGAGAAAATCTTGGTGTCTTTTACTTTTGATACTCAGGGTAAAAAGTCAATTATAAAAACAAGAACAAGGGGCACCTGGCTGGCTCCATAGGTGGAGCCTGAGACATTTGATCTCAGGGTTGTGGGTTAGAGCCCCACATTGGGTGTAGAGATCACTTAAAAATAATTTAAAAATCTAAACAAAAACAAAATAAGAACTCAGGGCAGTTTTAGTCATTGACCCTTGAAATAGCTGAAATAATGGTGGTAAAAATAATACAAAAAGATCGAGGTGAAGGAAAAATATACCTGTTATTCTAAATTTAAATTATTCATCATTTTTTAGGAATATTTATTTATTTTTGAGAGAGAGAGAGAGAGGGGGACAGAGGAGCCAAAGCTGGCTCTGTGCTGACAGCAGACAGCCTGATGTGGGGCGTGAACTCACCTGCTGTAAGATTGTGACCTGAGCCCAAGTCAGTCACTTAGGTGACTGGGCCACCCAGGCACCCCTAAATTGTTCATCATTTTGAGGAGATTGTACCGTTCCAGACACTGGGAGTATAGTTACAAACAAGAGGGGCATGGCTCCTACCTCTCTAAGAGGCTGCAATCCTCAGATACATGACTATGATCTGGGAAGAACATGGCCAAGGACTGCGTTATTGGCATTTATAAAACCATGGTGAAAGCGAGTGTAGACATGTTCAACTGGAATTCTTCAAAAAGGAAGCATTTGAAATTTTATTTCCTTATTATTTTAAAATGTTTATTTTGAGAGAGAGAGAGAGAGAGAGAGAGAGAGAGAGAGAACACATGTGTGCTTGCAATCACAAACCGTGATCATGACCTGAGCCGAAATCAAGAGTTGGATGCTTACCAACTGAGCCACCCACCTAGGAGCCCTAGCACTTGAGATTTTAAAAGTGAATCTAATTCAGGGATCTAAAAAGCTTCTTAGCAAAGTAATACTTTGCCAAGGGAAGGGAAGGAAAGCCAAGGGGGTACAGTATCTGTTAAATTCTTGTGAAATGAAATAGTACTATGTTTTTGAGGAACCAAAAACAGTGCAGATTGGCTGGAGAAGAATGGGTGCCATGATAGCGTGATGGCAGATTAGCCGATAGAGTGGATCTAGAATTTGAAGTATTTTTATATGCTATGCTACAGTTCAGGCTTCATTCTAAATCTGAGGATGACTCAAATATTTTAAGCAGGGAATAACAGAATCAGATCTGCCTTCTGAAGATCCCTCAGGCATCAGTGGTAGTGGAGGTAGGGGAAGAGTAGAGGTGTGAACATTTAAATTTAACACATGAATAAAGATGATGGAATAGATATGAAATAGATAAGTAATAAAAATGAAGGATGTTACTGAGAAAGGGATTGGATGTGAGAGTTGAGTGAAAGGAAGGTACTAGAACAACTGCTAGACCTCAGGTTTGAATATGCCACTTAACAAGATAGGTAATAGAAAAGAAACAGAATTGTTTGTTTTTGAAGGTGGGGAGGAAAATAGAAGGATTATAAATCTAGTCTTGAGCTTGAGGTACCAGTAGGAAGTACAAGTGCACACGTTCTTCTTTAGTTGAGGACAAAAATCAATCACAACTGCTCACACATGTTTCTTGGGAGACATATTTTGTAACTTTTTATGTGCTATCAGTACCCTCAAAAAGGAAGAGGAGTGAATAAGCAGGTTGTATGTTGGTCACTATAAAATGGAGAAATAGTACTTTAATAATATGGAAACATAGTTCTTAATAATATGTGACCTAAGACCCCAGTTCATATACAAATAAAACATGGCAACATGGGTTACAAGTCCAATGCTGTCCATTAAACTATAATAACAGTAAAGCAGACATGATAAAATAAGATGTACTATTTTTATCTTTTTGAAATTATACCTTGAGTGGTTGTGTGTATTCCACAGTGATAATTTTATTGGTAGTAGAGAAGAAAAAAAGTTAATGCCATCAATTTTATGTGCAATTTTCCTGCACAGCTTTAATTGTTAACATCTTTTCCTTATTATATCGTTAAATATTACTTTTGTCCTAATTTTCAGTCAAGAGGTTAGTAGCTATATTAACTTTCTTTGGAAGCTTATTAGCTCATTAAGAATGTTTCCTGTCAACCTAAGCACATAAAAACACACACTATGGTACTTAAAAGATTAAGCTTGTATATTATATTCTTCAAACATCGTTTCATAATCCAGGAAAACTTCAGCTGTTCATCTAGGATTTTACGTTGTATTCACGATGCGTTTATTTTCTATTTTCATCAAAAGATTCTGCTATGAATCCTGCTATTTGTAAACCCATTCATTCTAAAACATTGCATTTTTAGTCTAAGTCCCTTTCAAAGTTATCTTTCTCCCTCTACGCATCACCGTCAAGATCTAAAGTTTTTCACTATCCCTTCTCCCAAGAAAAAAATGCAAACATTCGTTCCTGCTCCTCCCCCCACCCCCACAACCCACCCCAGATAGGAAAGAAGAGGCGAGGCAAACTGGAACAAGTTGCGACGGGCGACCCAGAGCGCAGAATTAGTTAAATCGGGCTCGAAACGGAGACCGGGATCAGTCACCATGTCCAGAAGGATCTGGGCTATCTGCCAAAAGAGAACGTCCCCAAAGCCTCAGAAACTGACTGGTACTAAGAAACCAGAGAAAGAACGAGTGACAAGCACAGAAAGAGGCCCGACCCTCTGGGACATCCTGAAACACGCAAGGAATGCAAAAGCAACGTCAGGAATCCGGGACCGGCTGCGGCTGGCCAGAGCGCCCAGCCAGGTTAAAACCCAGCTCTGTAGGCAGGCATGCTGCTGAGACCCTTGGTTGGGGAAAGGCGCCCTGGGGGCTTGGTGACTGAGCGACGGAAATTGTTGGCAGCATGAGACCGGTTGGCTCCCAAAAGCGCGAGTGGCTCACGTTCCGGTACCCACACGGAGACACCCGGAGCAAGTCTGAGGGAGGGCCTAGGGGCGGGGCTAGAGTTCATACCCAGCCTCAAACGCCAACCCTTACTGAGTCTTCAGTACGCCTGCGTATGGTGAGGCCGCACTCTATTTGGCTGCTGGGCGTGCGGCGGCAGCGGCGTTCTCTACCCGGCATGCTGCGCGCTTGTGACGGCCCTACGTCTATCCCCTTCCCAACCCAGCCCCCTCTCCCCCTCCCGCCGCGGCCCCCCCCTTTCCCTAAAGTGAGTGAGTGAGACGGACAGATGGAGGAGGGACTGTAATGGCGGCGACCGGCAGCTCCCTACTCTGACCCACGGCAAGCATACAGCACCGACTCCCTCCTCGCTCCTCTCCCAGCCGGCCTCCGCCCCGCCGCCAGCGCGGGGCCACCCTCCCCGGCCCTTCCCCCAGCCGTCGGCTTCTCGCCCTGCGCCCCGGCCGGGGCCCCACACACAATGGACGAGCTTGCCGGAGGCGGTGGTAGCGGCCCGGGGATGGCGGCCCCTCCACGGCAGCAGCAGGGACCTGGGGGGAACATGAGCCTTTCGCCAGGGGGGAATGGAGCGGCGGGCGGCGGGGGTCCTCCAGCCGCCGAGGGAGCGGGTCCCGCGTCAGGCCCGGAGCTGTCCCGGCCGCAGCAATACACTATCCCAGGGATCCTGCACTACATCCAGCACGAGTGGGCTCGGTTCGAGATGGAGCGGGCGCACTGGGAGGTGGAGCGGGCCGAATTGCAGGTACCTCGCTGGGGCGGTGTGCGGGACGGCTGCGGCGGCAGGGTTCCCGGTCGGGGGGGGGGGTGGGGCCGGGACTCCCCTCCGTCCGAGCCCCTGGCCTTGGGAGGCCGATGGGAACCTACCTGTGCAGCTCGGGGGGGGGCGATACTCCTGCCTACGGTTCTGGCGACGGCTCTTCCGAGAGCCCCCCTCCCCCTTTCCCGCAGAAGCTTGTTCCCCAACCCTTCTTAGCTGCGCGGTGCGGGCTTCCTTGGGGCAGCCATTTTGACTTTTAGTATGGCGTCTGCGGGGGCTCCTCTGGAGGCGGCCTGCCGGGCCTCCGGGGCTTGGGACTAAACTCCTTTCTGTGGGATAGTCCGGCTTGGGGTTACTGGGCATTGAGGTGGTTTTTGATTGTGCCTGTTGAGATGGAGAACCCGAGGAAGGGGTTTGGGCTGGACATTTTATTACCTTTTTCCTCATCACCCGCCCCCCCCATCCTATTTGGCATTTTTGGCCCCCTCCCCCGGAGTTGGTACGCACTTGCCCCTTGACAGCCACGCTTCTTTCCAGGTCTTGCTGCATACTTGTGAAGTTTTCATTTCCTATCGCCAACTTTAGGTACCTTCTTACCTGGGATGCTGCTTTATTCACTTAGGTTCTCTTTTAGTTAGTTCTTCCTCAGTGACTGACTCATCTGTGCTTCCCTAAATTGAGTTTTTCTTTTTAGAGTACCCTTCAGCTGGCCTCCTCCTCCTCCATCCCCTTTATCCATAAAAAGCCAAACCAGAGTATCTCTGCTGTCTTTATGAAACGACTGAGAAAAGATTTAATACTAGCTTGAAGTAAAACGTACTTTCCCACGTTACTAACACAGGGGAAGCAAAGTTAAATATCCTCAGGACCCTTAATAATTGAGCCTTATTTGATCTTTTTAAGGTGAAACTTTGATAGGCTGGTTCACTTTTGGAAGATGTTGGTAGCTGAAGCGCTCATGTCTTGAATTTCAGAATGTCTATATCTTTTTAAGAGGATTGTTCAACTCTTGGGTATTTGTGTTTATTTTTAAATCCCTTTCCAGGGCAAATTTAGGCTTAGAAGAAAAAAGCATGCATCTAAATAGTGTCGCACCTGTTCTTCAGACTGGTATATATTTAGAATGTAAGCAGTAGTGTTGGCTGATATATACGTCATATATGTTGGTGAATAGTTAGGAAAATATAGTGTTTAAAGAAGGAAGATTGGATTAACTTAGAGTGTCTTCAAACAAATATATATTACTTTAATTTTGAGTTAGTAAACTTTTATTGGACTCTACAAAGTTGTTGAAGCTAAACTTTTAAAAAAGTAAGGATGTTGGGATGCTTGGGTGGCTCAGTTGGCTAAGCGTCTGACTTCGGCTCAGGTCAAGATCTTGCCATCTGTGAGTTTGAGCCCGAGCAGGGCTCTGTGCTGACAGCTCAGAGCCTGGAGCCTGCTTCGGATTCTGTGTCTCGCTCTCTCTGCGCTTCCAACGCGCGCTCTCTCTGTCTCTCTCTACTTCTCAAAAATAAACTTAAAAAACATTTTTTTACAGGGTAAGGATGTTTCGGGGTGCCGTGGGTGGCTTAGTCAGTTAAGTGTCAGACTCTTGATCTCAGGGCAGATCTCGATCTCAGGGTCATCAGTTGAAGCCCCACTTTGGGCTCCACAGCCTGGAACTTACTTGAAAAACAAAAAAAGCATTGGTGTTTATATTTCTTGACTCTTTATCAAGTCTTCAAAAAAATTAATTACAAGTTAATACCTGTTAGTCAATTCAGTGTTTTAAAATTGTGCTTTGATATACTTTTCGACTTTTAAAAGTATAGTTTTCAAAAAGCTTAGGTAAGAATTGTCTGTTGTTTCTTTAAACTTATGTATAATGTGGTCTAAAATGTCTGAGATTTATAGAGTTCTACTGATACACAACTTCTTACTGTACCATGTTGCAAAGAATATTTTTGTGAAGATAGTGAGACAGTTATTTTTTAAAATTGCATTTACAAATGCACAAGGCCTGGACTCACTAAATAATACCTCACCAGTCCCTGGATACAGTGTCTATGACCTTTGCACTATGGTATGAAAGCTTGTATTCCCCCGCCCTAGAGGGTGAGACGTTTATTTTGCCCTGTAAGTACCTTGAAATATTGGATTTTAACACTTTGCAAGTTAACAATGCATTTATAAGCTTCACTAATTTAAGTATCTGAAAAAATGTCTTATTTGTGTCTAAATTAATAAAATCTATACCTTAATGAGATCTATATTGTCTGCCTTAGCCCTTTCTTTCCCTTTTAGTTCTCTTTGCCAGTAATGGTAAAAAAAATTTTTTAATTTTTTTTAACATTTATTCATTATTGAGAGATAGAGACTGAGCACGAGCAGGGGAGGGGCAGAGAGAGGGGGAGACACAGAATCCGAAGCAGGTTCCAGGCTCCAGGCTGTCAGCACAGAGCCCGATGCGGGGCTCGAACTCACAAACCATGAGATTATGACCTGGGCTGAAGTTGGACGCCCAACCGACTGAGCCATCCAGGCACCTGTAAAAATCTTCTAAGATTCCTTTTCCTTGTTTGCTTTCCAGTTGATGTGCTATTGGCATATTAGTCCTGATAGAGCCATTGTAAGGTTTTTTTTGTTTATTTTGAACAAATTCTACAGTGTTTCTAGACTCTTGTTTCCAGGGATTTTCATTATTTCACAGAGATTCTTTTGGAATAAAATGTTCGTGATTATATTTGTATGATTTTGTTCTTCATATTTCTCTAAAATGTTTTATTGGGTTCCTTAGTTAATTGGGTTTCAGGTTTGCTTCTGGAATACTGAATTTACTTTAGATAACTTCAGTCTTGAATAGGATTGCTTGTGAGAAGCACATTTAAAAATGTATGTGTTGGGGTGCCTGGGTGCCTCAGTTGGTTTAGTGTCTGACTTCTGCTCAGGTCATGATCTCACGGTTCGTGAGTTTGAGCCCCGCATCCAACTCTCTGCTGTCAGCACCAAACCCGCTTCTGTACCCCGTCTCTTGCCTCTGTCTTTCTCTCTGTCCCCCCTCTCTTGCCTCTCTCTTTCTCTGTGTCTCAAAAATAAACATTTAAAAATGTATGTGTCAAGGATTGCCTGGCTGGCTCAGTCGGTAAAGCATGCAACTCTTGATCTCAGGGTTGTAAGTTCAAGCCCCACGTTCGATGTAGAGATTACTTAAAAACTAAAATCTTTTTTTCTTTTTTTCTTTTTTTTAAAATATTTTTACTATTTTTGAGACAGAGAGAGACAGGGCATGAGCCGGGGAGGGGCAGAGAGAGAAGGGCACACAGAATCCAAAGCAAGCTCCAGGCTCTGAGCTGTCAGCACAGAGCCCGACGCGGGGCTCGAACTTACGAACCGTGAGATCATGACCTGGGCCGAAGTCGGACACTTAACCAACTGAGCCACCCAGGTGCCCCAAAAACTAAAATCTTAAAAAAAAAAAAATGTGTCAAATAAAAAATTTATTAGAGTTTAGGTGAAGCATCACTGTATTTTGACTGTAAACTTAAACTTATTTTAAAGAATGATAATGTATAAGAAAGTTTAAATATCATTATTGTGTACAGCCTTGGGTCACTGTTGATGTATAGATGAAGTGACCAAAAAATGTTCAGTATTAGAACTATTCAATAACAAATATGACTAGGTTAAGGTATTCCCAGTTTTGATGTAAAATTTCAATATGAAATCATATTTTCCCTGGCTTTGGAAAGGATTTTAAATTGGAACTTTGCAGTACGGTTCTGTTCTCTGTAAAAAGTGCTTTGGGTAAAGGTCTGTCCTAGAAACTTGGAACTAAAGTAGAGGATCATGTCTTAACAGTGCTATTTTATTCTTGTGATATTAACTTACATGGGATTCAGGTAAAGCTTGAGTAGTAAGGCTCTAGGACGATGATTCCTAAGTGAGGGTGCTAATCAGAATCACTTGTAAAACTTTTAAAACTATTTAGGTCGCCACCTTATCTTCCAGACTTTTGGATTAATTTGTTCTAGGACTTGTAAAAGAGACCGTTTGGGGATTTTGGCAATTCATGTTATGGAAAAATTGTAACTGACATTTGATGAGCACTACAACCTTATGAGGTAGATATCATTCCTATTTTATAGGTGAGGTAAACTTAGGTGAAATAACTTTGCCAAGGTCACTCACCTATAAGGTATTGCAGCTGAGATTTGAACCTAGGTTTGTATGAATCCAAAGCCTGTTGTCTTATTACCACTTTTATAACCACTGTATTATGTTGTCTTAACATTTTTTTTCTTTAAAAAAAAAATTTTTTTTTAACGTTTATTTATTTTTGAGACAGAGAGAGACAGAGCATGAACAGGGGAGGGGCAGAGAGAGAGGGAGACACAGAATCTGAAACAGGCTCCAGGCTCTGAACTGTCAGACGCGGGGCTCGAACTCACAGACCGAAAGATCGTGACCTGAGCCGAAGTCGGCCGCTTAACCGACTGAGCCACCCAGGCGCCCCTACATTTTTTATAGAAAGGGAATCTGACTTGTAATTCTTTTTTTTTTTAATGTTTATTTATTTTTGAGAGACAGAGAGACAGCATGAGCGGGGGAGGGGCAGAGAGAGAGGGAGACACAGAATCCGAAGCAGGCTCCAGGTCTGAGCTGTCAGCACAGAGCCCGACGCAGGGCTTGAACTCACAAACCGCGAGATCACGACCTGAGTCAAAGCTGGACGCTTAACCGACTGAGCCACCCAGGCACCCCTGTAATTCTTTATCCACCATTATGTGGTACACATTGGTACATTTCAACATAGTTTTATTGAACCTCAATTGTGTGCCAGTTGTAGTTTATGTATGTTGCAAATGTGTCCCCCTGTTTTTCTCTGTAATGGTATGTAATATGTGTACTTATGTACATATGTACCAAATGCTTGTTAGCTATAAAAATATGACATAGATAATGCATAGAAAATGTAGTCCAGGAGTTCGTGTTCTAAAACTATTATGCAACAAATGTAAAAAAATTTTTTTTAAGTTTATTTATTTATTTTGAGAGAGGGAGAGAATCCCAAAGCAGGCTTTGTGCTGTCTGTCGGCACAGAGCCGGACATGGGGCTTGTTCTCACAAATTGTGAGATCATGACCTGAGCCTAAATCAAGAGTTGGATGGTTAATCTGAGCCACCCAGGAGTCCCAACAAATGTAAAACTTTTAATTAGTGTTTGTATTTGCACATCCTGGCCTACAGATTTGTCATAACTTGACAGATGTTGCCACTTAAAGACCTTCGTAGGTAATTTGCTTAAGTTGCTTACAACTTTTTTTTTTTTTTTTTTTTTTTTGAGAGGGAGAGGGTGGGAAAGAATAATCTTAAGCAGGCCCCCACACCCTTTGAAGGGCTCAGTCTCACAACCTCATGACCCTGAGATCATGACCTGAGTGGAAATCAAGAGTCAGACGCTTAACCTGCTGAGCCACCAAGGCTCCCTTATTTCATTATTATTAATCTATGAAATTACAAAAATATGAACAGTATGGTGGTTTTGTGTAAAGGCATTCCCTTTATTCTGAGAGTTTTAGGCTTCATAAATTCTCACTGTTAATGCAGTTCCCTATTTCAAATGATGGTGACAACAGAGGGAAAAAACTTTGATAGAATTAAGAGGACGCAACCTTATGTCATTTTCCCTGTTTTTGAAGTTCTTGCAAACAAAAACTCTAGGGACCACTAATCTAGAATTCTCTCTTCCTCTTTTTACCCCTCAACTCTGCTGTATAGTCGGCCCTTTTGCCTTACTCTCTCAAACCTGTCTGAACACCTTGTAGGACGTGGTTTTTTTTCTTTTGATGGTCAGCCTTCAAATTGCCAAATCATGTGGCCTTTTTACAGACTTGATGCACTTAATCAGCACTTTTTGCTCTTGACTATTTCTTCCTTAAAATCCTTTTCTTTGGCTTCCACTATGTAATTCTCTAGTTTCCCTTTTGTCCACTTAAAACTTTTCTTCATGTTACCTCTCCATTGTTCCCAGTTATTCCCTGGGACTCTTGTTCTCTTAGTATATTGGCTGTATGTTTCATTCGGAATCAAGATTTTCAGCTACTGCTTAGCTCTTACTATCTAACATCTTTTGGTTACTGTTTGCTGAGTGTTATTCCAGTGCTTCAGTATTAATTCCTTTAATCCTAAAACAACCCAGTGAGGTTGACACAGTTGATTTCTTTTGTTGTTGGGTTTGAGGGGGTCGTCGGGGGGGGGGGCACTAGAATATTGGGACGCAGAGGTTAATTAATGGGCCCGAGATCATGCAAGTAGCAGGCAGGCTGGACAGGCTGCCTTTACAAACAGTATTCTTACCACTACTAGATTTTTTTGGTTTGGTTTTCAAATGTCTCCTATTTGTAATTTCCTGTCTAACTTGTTACTTTAAAGTCAAAACTTTCAGGTGTGCCTGCATGGCCTGGGTCAGTTAAGCATCTGACTCTTGATTTCAGCACCTCAGGTCATGATTTCAGTTGGTGAGTTTGAGCCCGCATAGGGCTCCACTGTAACCGGGTAGAGCCTGCTTGGGATTGTCTGTCTGTCTGTCTCTCTCCCCCCCCCCCTTCCCGTCCCCCCCCCCCCCCCCCCCCCCCCCATCTCTCTCTCTCCCCCTTTCCTATGCATGCACATGCTCTCTCTCTCTCCCTCTCCCTCTCCCTCTCCCTCTCAAAATAAATAGACATTAAAAAAATAATAAATTTAATTATTCAGTTCATCTCAAATGCCTGCTTCTCCCTCCCCATACAACACACTTTTTACAACTTATTCTCCTTTTCCTCTGTTAACATTTATCACCATCCTTGTCATCATTGAGTCTTGAGTTTTATTGATTCTATCTAGTGTAATTATTCAGTGAATATATTTGAGTGTTATTTTGTGCTAGCCACAAAATGATGTATGAAATAAGGACCTTTCCCTCATGAAGCTTGTATTCCAGAAATAATAAAATGTGATAAACCAGAAACTTACAGGATGGTGAGACAATAAATGATGATGGGAAATCTATGTAGATAATGGACTTTCAGATAAACGGGTAACATTTACTGAGCAATTTCTATATGCCAAAAATTTAAATTCTTACCATGTTAGCTTATCTAATTGTCGTAAAGCCCCTAGAGGGTAAGAATACTTTTAGATCTGAAGTATGAGTACCTAACCATGGTATTTCAATTGGAAGGAAGTTCTAAAGCTGGAAGGAGCTTTGAAAGTGTGTTAACTGGATTGCAGTGATTCAAGGGCCTATCTAATATAGATTGTATTAATATGCTAAAAAAATTTTAATCTAGTAATTAATATTTTGGGATTTTAGTCTCTTGCATGTATAATGAAAGTTGTGAAGCCTCTTTTAGTTTAAAAAAAAAAAAAAGGACGGGTGAAAAATTTTGCATAGAATATCCCTGAAGCCTGATAACCACTCACCTGGGAAAATTATCCTGGTTTAATCTGTGATTTTCATTTCTTCACTTCACTGTCTTCCTTCAGGGTGTTCCTCCTGCCTGAATTCTCTGAAATCTATCAGTTTCCCTCCACCCATGCCCCTGTCTTAACAGTTTATTCTCTACATTGTAAATATGATTGTGTTGCATATACTTCATTTTTTTTATTATGGAAAGTTCTAAATATACACAAAAATAATATGGTACCTGTGATCTTCCACAGACTTGTCATTCATCTTAAACATGACCAGTCTTATTTTACTTATACTTGTATCCACTCCTCCCCATCCTAGAGTATTTCTAGTAAATCTCCGTCATATAATTGCATACATGAATATTTCAGTGTGTATCTAAAAGATAAGGACTTTAAAAGATAACTACACACCATTATTTGATTGGAACTCTCTCCATCTTTTTCTTGCCATTCTTTTTCTTTCTTTCTTTCCCTCTTTTTTCCTTTTTTTTTTTTTTTTTTTTTTTAAAGAAATCAGGTGTTTGGTCCTTATAAAGGTTCCCAGAGTCTGCATTTTGCTGAGTACTTCCCTATAGTATAGCTTAATATATTCTGTTCTGTTTGGATCTAGGGGCTTGACTGGAAATGGTTTATTTTCTTTCTGGGGAAGGGGAGGGAGAGGGTAAGACTACACTGTTGAGACTTAGTTATGTTTTATGTTAGCAGGCTGTTGTCAGTGCTTAGGAACATTCTCTCCGGAGGGCCACTCTTAGATTTTAAAAAAGTTGTTTAGAAATTGAGATGTAATTCATGTAACATAAAATTTACCCTTTATGGAATGTACATTTTGTGGATTTTAGTATATGTTATGTGGTATACACTATGTTGTGTAGTCGTCGTCATTGTTTTATTTCAGAATATTTTCATCATTCCACAAAGAAACTGCACCTATTAGCAGTTAGTCCCAATGCCCTTCCCCTCCCCCAGCAACCACTACTTTCTGTCTCTGTGAAAGAAATAATACTTTCCGTTTCTGTGGGTTTGCCTACTCTGGATATTGCATACTACCACTAATAGGATTCCATATCATACAATATTTGGCTTTTTGTGACTTTCACTTAAGACAATGTTTTCAAGGTTCATGTTGTGGCATGTAGCAGTACTTTTTTCCTTTTTATGGTTGGATAATACTCTGTTGTGTGGATATACCAAATTTTGTCCATCAGTTGGTGGACATTTGGGTGTTTCTACATTTTGGCTGTCATGAATAATGCTGCTGTTTCCATTTGTGCACAGGTTTTTGTGTAAACTTACGTTTACAACTCCTGGGTATATACTTAGGAGTGTCATTGCTGGCTCATGTTCAACTTTTTTGAGGAATTTTATGTTTAACTTTTTGAG
This sequence comes from Panthera uncia, assembly GCF_023721935.1. Lineage (NCBI taxonomy): Eukaryota > Metazoa > Chordata > Mammalia > Carnivora > Felidae > Panthera > Panthera uncia. The sequence goes on from NW_026057582.1 coordinate 65,041,833, forward strand.
GAACTACCAAACTATTTTCCAAAATGACTGCACCATTTTACTTTCCCACCAGCAATGCAGGAGGGTTCCACCCTTTTTTTTTTTTTTTAATCTTGAAATTTGTTTGTTTTAAGTAATCTTTACCCTAGGGTGGGGCTTGAACTCAAGAGCCACATGCTTTTCAGACTGATCCAGCCACGTGCCCCTTTTTTAACTTTGAAATGTATTTTTTTAATCATTTTTTTCTTTTTACAAAATGCTTTTTCCCTTGAGTTTATTTTCTTTTGATTTCAAATTGTGTTTTCTTCCTCTATCCTCTCTTTCTCATTCACTATTTCTTAGAGCAATTTTAGGTTTACAGCAAAATTTGGGGTGAAAATACACTTTTCAACCTCTTCCCCACCATCAATAGTCCCACTATTTTGGTATATTTGTTATAACCGGTGAACCACCATTGACCCATCATTATCATCCAGTCTATAGTTTATATTAAGGTTCACCCTTTGTATTGTATGTTCTTTGGTTTTTAACAAATGTATAATGACCTGTATCTACCTTTATAGTATACAAAATAGATTCACTGCCCTAAAAATACCATGTGTTCCACCTATTTCTTCTCTCTCCCCAAACCCTGGGTAGCTAGCTAGTGCTCTTTTACTGTCTTCCATAGTTTTGCTTTCTCCAGAATGTCAGTTCACTCAGCAATGTTCAAGATTCCTTCTTAAATGTCTTTTTGTGGCTTGATCTTTTTATTTAGTGCTGAATAATATTTCATTGTATATATGTACTGCACTTTATTTGTGCACCAATTTTTTTTAAAGATTTCATTTTTTAAAATTTAAATGTTTTTATTTTTGAGAGAGAGAGAGCATGCATAAGGTGGAGAGGGACATAGAAAGGGTGACCAAGAATCTGAAGTAGGCTCTTTGCTGATAGCAGAGATCTGGATGAGTGGCTCAAACTCATGAACTGTGAGATCATGACCTGAGCCAAAGTTGGATATTTAACCAACTGAGCCACCCAGGCACAATGAATATTTCATTTTTAAGTAATGAATATGAATTTTTAAGTAATGAAATGAATATTTCATTTTTAAGTAATTTCTCCACCCAAAGTGGGGCTCGAACTTGAAACCCTGAGAGCAAAGTCGCATGCTCCACTCTCTGAGCCAGCCAGTCACCCCTGTCCACTTATTGAAGGACCTTATTGCTGCTTCCAAGATTTGGCAATTATGAAGTGACATTCATGTAGAGGTTTTTGTGTGCACATAAGTTTTCAGGTTATGTAGGTAAATAACAGGGAGCTTACTTGCTGAATTATATGATAAAGGTATGTTTAGTTTTTTAAGAAACTGCCTAATAGTCTTTCAAAGTGACTATACCATTTTGCATTCCTACCAGCAATGAATGAGAAATCTTTTCTTTTTTTTAAGTTTATTTATTATGAGAGAGAGCTCACAGGAGTGGGGGAGGGAGAGAGAGAATCCCAAGCAGACTCTGCACTGTCAGCACAAAGCCTAACATGGGGCTCAAACTCAGGAAGCATGAACCATGAACTGTGAGATCATGAACTGAACCGAAATCAAAGAGTTGGATGCTTAACCAACTGAGGTGCCACTATGAATGAGAATTCTTGTTGTGCCACATCCTTGTCAGCATTTGATGTTGTCATGTTTTGGATTTTAGACATTCTAATAGGTGTGTAGTGGTATCTTGCTTTAATTTGCAGTTCCCTAATGACACAATGTTGAGCATCTTTTCATATGTTTTCTTTGCCATCTTTATATCTTCTTTGGTGAGGTGTCTTTTCAGATCTTTTGCCTATTTTTAAATTGTATTCTCTATTTTCTTCTCTCCTGTCATTTACTTTGGTTTTGGTTGGAATGATGTTGGGCGTTGTTTCTAGTCATTTATGAATAATTGTTCAGTAAACGGCAGCCACACTATTATTTAGAACATTTAGTATATATTTATTTTAAAAGGTTTTTTAGTGGTTTAGTGTAAAAGAATGACTAATTGTAATAGCACTTTGCCATTGGCTCAAGAGCTACCAAAGGTAATGATTAAATATACTTTATCTGGAGATACTTCTAAAGTCTCTAATTGTACAAGAGTTGGACCTATGGTGGCTCCCAAACCTAGTTAATGATCATAATCACTTGGGATGCTTTAAAAGCACAGATTCCTATATTCCATTCCTCGTCATTGTGATTAAGGAATCTGAGGTGGAATCTGGGTTTTTGAAATGTATACCTGGTAACTTTGATTATCAGCCAGATTTAGGAACCTGAATGATAAAAGGTTATTAATGATTGGGTATAGTCCATTTCTCCATCTGCTTTCTCTTCAAAATCCTCATTCCTTCTATTGGTATTAAATTTTTTTTTAATGTTTGTATATTAACATTAATGTTGAGAGAGACAGAGTGTGAGTGGGGATAGGGGTAGAGAGAAAGAGACACAGAATCCAAAGCAGGCTCCAGGCTCTGAGCTGTAAGCACAGAGGCCGATGCGGGCCTTGAACCCCACGGACTGTGAGATCATGACCTGAGCTGAAGTCAGACACTTAACCAACTGAGCCACCCAGATGCCCCTTAAATTTTTTTTTTAATGTTTATTTTTGAGAGAAAGAGAGACCAGGTGCAAGTTGGGGAGGGGCAGAGAGAGAGAGGGAGACACAGAATCCAAAGCAGGCTCCAGGCTCTGAGCTGTCAGCACAGAGCTACGCGGGGCTCGAACCCATGAACCGTGAGATCATGGACCTGAGCCAAAGTTGGGTGCTCAACCGACTGAGCCACCCAGGTGCCCCTCTCCTATTTGGTATTTTATAAACTTTAGCAATGTGTTTATTGCTCCCTTCTTTGCACTCAAAGTGACTTGCATGTGTATACTTACATTGTTGCACTTTTATTTTTTATTGTTAATATTTTACTTTTCTGCTTTCTAGTACATTGAAGCCACTCATTAACAGGAATTAATATTTGATTTGATTGAATTTGATTGAAACATACCATGGTGTTTGATTACATAGATGAAAACTTTACATGTCCATAAAAAGAACTATTAGTGATAATATCTGCTAACATTTAATCAGTTTTCTGTGTGTTGGGAATCATTCTAATTTTCATACCATGCCTAAATCATAGATACAGTTATTTCCATTTTAGAAGGAAACATGGGCAAGAGGTTAAATAACTTGCTCACCATAAAATAGTATGGGTAATGAAGTCAGAAGCTGACAAATTGCTTTTGAACAGTATGTTACACTGTTTTAAAAGTTGATACCAGTACTTGGTGTTCCTTGGGACCACCTAAGTGGTGAAGAATTGTAAGCAAATGACTAATGGATAGGCTCAGTGTGACAAGGTCTAAAAAGTATTGTAACTAGAGCAGTTATAATTGTGTAGTGAAATTTTGGATCACTTTCCGATAGAGTTTGTAAAAAAGATCTTTAAAATTCTTACTGAACAATTTCAAACTTTTTTTTTTGTTTTTGTTTTTGTTTTGTTTTTTAATAAGGAGTGGTTCAGAATTAAGTCTTGTACTTATCATAAGTCTGTCTACCCTTGGACACACATTAGTAACCACTTTTATTAGTACTATATGTATCCTTCCCATTTTCTTTATGCAAATAGACAAAAGCAAATATACACTACCCTATTTTTCACTTTTTGATTTAATATTTCTTGGAAATCATTCTATATTTTTTAGTAGAGAGTATTCTCACTTTTTTCTGACAGCTGCATAGTATTCTACTATGTGGACTAGCCAGTTGATTTAACTACAGTACTTTGCTGTTGCTGGATGTTTGTATTAAATTTTCCCATAGCATTTATAGCTATATTCTTCTTAAATGTGTGAGCAACCAGCATTGCTGCCTCAAAATAAATTCTATTGAATTACTTTTTATTTTTTTAGAGTTATTAGCACTTGTAAAATTAAAATTTTTTATTGCTTTGTTATTTCATGTTTGCATTTAAATCTGAATTTAAATTAGAAGTCATGAATATTTTAGCTTTGAAAACTGTTAACCAGAGGTTGGTTCATTTAAACTGTAAGTCTGTTACTGAAATCTTGAAGAATGGAGAAAGGCAAAACAAAGAAGATGATGAAATAGAAAAAATGGGGGTGGGGTAAATGGGAAGAGGATATAGGTAAATGATAGAGAAACAGTGGGTGAGTATAATAATATGCAACTAATAGTTGTCTCAGATAATAAAATAATTTTAGAGTGGCTTAGACTAACATTTGTTGGTTTTTTTCTAGAGCTTTAAAAAGTGGACTGGACTTCCTCCATAAGATTATATTTAAAAAGGGGGTGGGGATGGGATTGGAATTCTAGAAAATCAGTGCTTATGAATCTTTATGCTTCATGTATATCACTACATCCAGGTCATTTGCTTCCTAACCTTTAATGTAATTTATAATTTTAGACTTGTTTGCTTGTTTTCCCCCTTAAGATTGATTGTAAACTGAGAGGAAGAGTCTACTTTTTTTTTTTTAAACATATATATATAAATACCTAATGTGACAGTAAAGGACCTGGCACGTAATAGGTATTTGTTAAAATGAGTGAAGTTGGGGCACTTGGCTAGCTCAGTTAGTAGAGCATGCGACTCTTGATCTCAGGGTCTTGAGTTAGAGCCCCACGTTGAGTGTAGAGTTTACTTAAAACAAATTATAAATGAGTGAAGTTAAGCTGTTAGATATGAGAAGCTGAATGGTAATTTTTGTAGTATATAATAGGAGAAAAAGCCCACAAGATGGAAATAACATCTCAATAGTAAATTACTGTTCTTCCCTTGACCTCTCATTTGCTACCGGAATGAAACCAAGCTTTGTTTTTTTATTAATAAGGTATTCAAAATTATTTATTCCCTTCTTCCCCTCCTGGGAAATGGAGTATAAAAGAAATCACAACATAATTAAAATTAATCTCTGGGATTAATGTGAGGGTGGAGGTGGGGTCAAATTACTTTTTCCTTATAAAATGATAATGATTTTTATGAAGAATGTTTAATGACTACTCAATGCTTCTAATAAACTAAAAATAAGAGTTCCATATTATGTGCTAAATCAGCTTTATAAAGAATATGTTGAAAAATGTAGTACAAGTATTTAAGAAACCTTTATGATTTTGGGGTGATGGGATTATTGGCAACTTTTCTGTTTTCCTTATTTAAAAAAAAGACACAGCAAATATTGCAGAGTAGATATTTTCTTCTATTAAGATTGGTATTTCACGTATGGATTTTTTTTTTAAGTTTATTTATTTATTTTGAAAGAGATGTGGGAGGGGTGGAGATAAAGAGAATCCCAAGCAGGCCTCCGCACTGTCAGTGCAGAGCCCTGTGTGGGGCTCGAGCCCAGTAACCAAGCTGAAACCAAGAGTCAGACACTTTACCAACCGAACCACCCAGGTGCCCCAGAAATGGATTGTTTCTTTATATCTATATGGTTATTGTTGAAAAATACTTAATCATAAAACAGCAAGCTGAACTTACTAGTTTATTTTTTTTTTCCCTTAAAGTAAGCTGTATGCCCAATGTTGGGCTTGAACTCGCAACCCCAAGATCAAGAATCGCATGTTCTACCCACTGAGCCAACCAGGTGCCCCTGAACTTACTAGTATTTTTAATGAATTTATATTCTAGTTTATCTTTTCCCTATTCCTTTTTTTTACTGATTTCTTTAAAAACTGATAGATACCCTCTATTTCTTCTTAAGATTTTATTTTACGATTAAAATTTTTGTTTTGTGGCTGCATTTAGTTGCTTTTAATTTATTTTGTAATTTTTTGTGTTTTTAATATTTATTGTTGAACTAATAAATTTATATGAAAATCAAACTACCGGAATGTCAAAGATAGTGACTTTTTTGCTAATTTTACTTTTCTAGTAACAACACTGGTGTCTTTTTGGGTGTGTATCATTTCAGAACTTTTTTCTTTTCTTTTCTTTTTTTTTAAAGATTTTTAATCTCTACACCCAACATGGGGCTTAAACTTAACAACCCTGAGAACAAGAATCACATGTTTTACTTACTGAGCCTGCCAGGCATCTCCCCCAGAACTTTTTCTATACATACACAACAGTGATTCTTAACTGGGGTGGGGGGGGGGGCGCAATTTTGCTCCCATGGTATGTTTCGCAGTGTCTGGAGACATTTTTGGTTATCACAACCAGAGAGGGGGTGTTACTGACATCTAGTGGATACAGGTTAGGGATGTTGTTAAACATGCACAGGACAGTCCTCTATCCCCCCAAATAAAAAAAAATTATGTTGTCCATATGTCAATAATGCTGAAATTAGAAGAAACTGATGTACAGGTAACTGTATATGTGTGATTATATAGATCATCTCCATTCATCTCCAGTGCTTAGAAAAATGCCTGGTAGTGGTATTGTTGAGTGAGTATATTAGTTAAAAAAACCCTCAGACTATAATTTATCATAAATATTGTACCACCTCAATATGCATAAATCTCCCTAATTTTTAATAGTACAAAATGTATGAATATAAACACTGTCATTTCTCAATTTTGCTTAGAAACACATGAAATACTAGAATGCTTATGGCCAAAATAGTTTGTCCTCTCCCCATCCTGTCCTCTAGTCGAGCTTTCCAGAAACAATCACTGTCAACTGATATTTACTTATTCTTACATAGTAGAAATCTGAAACTACTGTCTCTGACAATATCTTACATTATCTTCTAACCTCTTGTAGAACAAGATTTATCACACCCCTTTTGTCTTCTTTCATTATTCAATATAGATAATAAAATTAGTTAAATCATTAGATTTTACATTATTACCCTGTAAATAATAGTGAATCAAGTGAATACTGTGAATACTTTCCCTTTTTTGTAAATTTTTTGTTTTTCTCAGAGTTATGTGCCTCTTTTTATTTAGTTTTCTGTGTATTTGTTGCTGTTTTTCCAAAAGATCTTAGAAAGCTGTAAGGGTTTTCAAATTCTTGGTTAAGAGTGCATCATACTATCTATCAGTTTTGCTGCTTGTATGGAGGGAGAGGAGTGGAGAGAACGGTCTATCCCATTGCTCTGATCTAGACTTTTTTTTTAATGTTTATTCATTTTTGAGAGAGAGATACAGAGTGCAAGAGGGAGAGGAGCAGAGAGAGAGACAGACAGAACCTGAAGCATGCTTCAGACTCTGAGCTGTCAGCACAGAGCCTGATATGGGGCTCAAACTCATGAATGCTGAGATCATGATCTGAACTAAAGTCTGACACCTAACTGACTGAGCCACCCAAGTGCCCCATAGACTTTTTCTTTCTCTCTCTTTTTTTTTTTAAATATTTATTTATTTTGAGAGAGAGAGAGAGAGAGAGAGAGCAAGAGAGCATGGGGGGGAGGGGCTGAGAGAGAGAAGGAGAGAGAGAATTCCAAGCAGGCTCCTTACTGTCAGTGCAGATGGGTTCCTGGGGGCTGGATCTCACCGAGCTGTGAGATCATGACCTGAGCTGAAATCAAGAGTCCATATGTGCTGATCCTGCTTCAGATTCTGTTTCCCTCTCTGTCTGCTCCCTGCCCCCCCCCCCCCCCCCCCCCCCCCCCCGCCCTTGATGTCTCTCTCTCTGAAAAATAAGTAAAACATTAAAAAATAATAATAATAAGGGGCAACTGGGTGGCTTAGTCAGTTAAGTGTCCAACTACTGCTTAGGTCACAATCTCATGGCTCGTGAGTTTGAGCCCCAAGTCAGGCTTTGTGCTGACAGCCTGGAGCCTGCTTTGGGTTCTATCTCCGTCTCTCTCTCTCTGTCCCTCTCCAGCTTGCACTCACACTCTTTCTCTCTCAAATATAAACATTAAAAGACATTTTGTAATTAAAAAAAAGTCAAGAGTGAGAAGCTTAAGGGCCTGAGCCCCCCAGGTTCCCCTGATTTAGACTTGTTATTAAAATTTGATACAGAGTGGGTATTCTGAAACTTCTGTGGGATGTTCTGTTTGTTTCAGAGTTGCTATTCTGAAACTTGTGTCCACTCTTCAGCAGTTGGGAATCCCAACCGCCACCACCCCCCCTTTTTTTTTTTTACTGGATCCCATTCCAGCTTTTTTCCTGGCTGAGTTCTTCATTTTGCTGAAATTGTTACCTGATTGATTCTTGAATAAAGTTACATAGGAGGTACATTTTAGCGACTTGTAACTTTTTAAAATGTCTATTCTAGTCTTACACTTGATTGGTAATTTGGCTCAAAGTAAATTTCCATCAACATTTGGAGTATATTTTCTTTGAACTTTCAGTATTGCTTTCACAGAATTTGGTGGATCTTATTCTGGATCTTTTTTAATGCATGGCTTGAATTTTTCTCTAGGTATCTTTGTTTTATCCTGGTGTTAATAAATTTCATGAAAGTGCATATTGTGTCAGGCACTGAACATATTCGAAGTCTTTTTCAATAGAGGGCACTGTAGGCATTTTTGTAGTTACTACTTTTGAGTTAGACTATATTATGCTTGTAGGGATTTGAGCACCCTGCCTCCGAGACACTAAATAAATACTAGTATAACCCAGTAGTTATTGGGACAACTAGAAATGTCCCCTGACATTTCAAACACCCCCCTATAGGGCAGCAGTACTAATCTTTTTTGAGAAGTGTTAATTTAATCCCAAGTCATTAGGGCACATGTTTTGTCGATTATGGACATGCTTGACTTAAAATTTTTCTTCTGTCTCGTGTTTTGTTTTGTTTTTTTTTTTCCTTTTGGTCTGTTTTCTGAGATATATTCTTCCAACTCTATTTTTCAGTCTACTGTCTTAAATTTTTATAAAGCATTTTCTTGGAGCACCTGGGTGGCTCAGTCCCTTAAACATCGAACTCTTGATTTCAGCTCATGTCATTATCTCCTGGTTCCTGAGATGGAGCCCAGCATTGGGCTCTGCCCTGACACCGTGGAGCCTGCTTGAGATTCTCTCTCTGCCTCTCCCCCACACATGCATGTAGGTGCTTTTTCTCTCACTCACTCTCTCTGTATGTTATACTTATATTATATTATATTATATTATATTATATTATATTAACAAAAAAATAAAAAACATTTTCTTGTTTGAACTTTTACAAGAATGGTATTCTGGTTTTTTTTAACGGATTTTTTTTCTGGCATAGTGGATTTTCTGTTTTGAAGCTTTCTTTACCTATTATTGATGGTTTCCTTCAAATTTCGTTTTTATTTTGCCTCCCCATCTTCAGTACATCATGCTTTCCTCAAATATTGGTGACCATTCACTGTCTATTCATGCTTAAGAGTGAGATACTATAAGGCTAGATGGTAACTATGAGATTTTTTTTTTGTCCCTTTTCTTAAAACTTATTTTTATTTCCATTCTTCAGAAAGGCCTACCTAATATTTGTTTTTAAAACTCAACGACAGTGACTTTTAATTTGCTTTAGCCTTATGATAGGTTTGTTTTCTTAAATCTTTAGTTACTTATAATTGGTTCTCTGAGCTTATTCTCTGACTTTTCCAGATAACTTCTTTGCAGACTTCTAATGGTCTCAAATGTCCATCATTGTGATTTTGAAATTTTAACTATATGGAAGTAGAATTTATCATTCTTGCGCTACATTTTGTTTTGAGCCTACTTGCAGGATAATATTCTGTCTCTGTTGTACTTTTTTAGAGTCTGTTTTTCTTCAAGTCTTCTATTCTTTCTGGAATTATGTTTTTTTTATATCCTATATCTTCCATTAGTAGATGGTCACTTTCTCCCTAGGTTTTTATTATTTCCACTTTACCAGTCTTATGTAAACTTAAGTCCTTGACTGTCCTTTAGTTATTCTTTAGCCATATACTCCCATCTTTCTGGTTAGTAGGGTCTTTGTGTTCTACACTGTTTTCACAGTTTCTGGTGTCCTTAAATCCTAGTTTTTGCAAACCAAGTTCAATTTCATTTTTAAAGTTCCCTTCTCAAAGGCAGTGAATACCTCAAACCTTTAGCTTCTGTTGTGCTATCTGGTATAAACAAACATGGCATGTAGTACAGATGATTTAAATTCAGTTTCTAAAGAAAGTGTTTTTTTTCTTTAAAAGTAACTATGTCATTTTTATTGTCCTTTAATACATAATATACTATAATTGATTTTCCCCTCTGTTTATAAAATTGTAAGATACATATACAGAACTTACCATCTTAACCATTTTTAAGTATACACTTCAATATTGGGCAACCATTACCACAATCCATGTCCAGAACTCTTTTCATCTTGCAAAACTGAAACCCTATACACGTTAAATGATAACTACCCATTCCCTGCAGTCCTTGGTAACTACCTTTATACTATCTCAAGGAATTTGACTACCCTAGGTACCTCATGTAACTGGAATAATTCATTATTGTCTCTTTCATGACTGCTTTATTTTACTTATCATTATGTCCTCAAGGTTCACCCATGTAACATATGTCAAAATTACCTTCTTTTTTAAGGCTGAATAATATATTCCATTGTATACATATACCACAGTTTGCTTATCCATTTATCTGTTGATGGATACTTGGGTTGCTTATACCTTTTAGCTATTATGAATGATGCTGCTAAAACATGAGTGTACAAATATGTCTTCAAGACTCAGCTTTCACTTCTTTTGGTATAATTGACTCTTACTTGATAATAAAATTGATAAATTCAATACTTACAGGTAATACTTTTTTCCATCTAATGTTCTTTTCAAAATCTGAATTCAAGGCATTTACGTATTTTTATTGATTTTTTTAAAAGTTCGAACTTTTTTTTTTAAGTTGTAAGACTGGCAGATTTACATGAAATCATGTGACTGCTGATTTAGACAACAGTGCCTAAATCAAACCTATCAGAATTTGAATCTGATATAGAAATTTTCAGCAGAAGCATGCCAGGCAGCTAGTTACTGTCTGTAAATTTTCAGTTGTTCCACCTTCCCCTCTAACTCAGCAGATGTCTTTATCTCCTACTTAACAGAGAAAATAGAAACCCATCAGATGGGGAGTTGTTTATATTCCTGCTACCAAATCTACAAATTGTAGATGTGCGCTTAGGCTGCTCTTAAAATGGGAGACATTTCTTAAAAGGCTGATCTCTACCGATTGTTCATTTGTTTATTCAGTCATTGGCTATTTACTAAGCACCTACTCAATAGGTGTGTGTCTGGGTTTAAAGCTATAAACAAAACAAAATAAAAATTAAAAATAAAAATAATAAAATATAAAATAAAGTTTTTGTCCTCTTGAAGCTTTGATTCTGTTGCGTAGAGAAAGTAAAGGTTGTCATGCGGTGGTAAGTGCTGTAGAGGGAGATAAAGCAGAGAAGTGTGATTTACTTATTAAGGAATGGATTTGTGTGTAAGAGATTACTACTTAAACAGGGAAAAACCTCACTGCTGAACCTTAGATATCTTTTGTTCCTCTCTTCTTTTAGTATTGTCTACTTTTCTGTAAGGTATTTTTTGGTGTACCATATTTATTTATTTTTTGTACCATTTTAATTTGTTCTTTTACGTGGTTTTTTTTTTTTTTTATTTTTTTTTTTCAACTTTTTTTTTTTTTTTTTGGGCAAAGGAGAGACGAGCATGAAAGGGGGAGGGGCAGAGAGAGAGGGAGACACAGAATCGGAAACAGGCTCCAGGCTCCGAGCCATCAGCCCAGAGCCTGACGCGGGGCTCGAACTCACAGACCGCGAGATCGTGACCTGGCTGAAGTTGGACGCTTAACCGACTGCGCCACCCAGGCGCCCCTTTTACGTGGTTTTTTGAGTTACTTTGTGAGTGGTTCGACTGAGGATTACAGTTCACATTTTATCAGGTTTGGATTAATGCTGATTTAATTTACAGTAACAGACAAAAGCTTTGCTCCTATGAAGCTCCATTCCTTTCCGCCTCCCTTGTGTTACTATTATCATACAAATTACATCATTTTCTATTGTATACTACCAACATGTTTCTAATTATTTGCCAGATGTGGTCATCTTGTAAATCAGATATGAGGAAAAAAAGTTACAAACAAAAATATAAGGTCTCTTACAGTTACCTGAAAAGTTACCTGTACTGATGCTCTGTATTTTCCATATGGATTTCAATTACCAGTTACTGTCTTCTCATCTAAGCCTGAGGGGCTCCTTTTAGTATGTATTTTTAGGGCATGTCTACTAACAACAAGCTTTCTTAGTTTTTTTGTTTTGTTTTGTTTTTTAATCAGGAATGTCATAATTCCTCCTTCGTTTTTAAATAATTGGATGTAGAATTCTTGGCTGTCACTTTCTTTCACCACTTGAAATATATTGTCCCACTGCCTGCATGGTTTCTCTGAGTAATCAACTGTTAATCTTGGGAGGATCCTTTGTTGATGAGTTGCTTCTTTCTTGATGTTTTCAAGATAATCCCTTTCTCATGGCTATTGACAATTTGATTATGATGTTGTGTTCGTATGGATCTCTTTGAGTTTATGCTACTTGAAATTCATTGAGCTTCTTGGATGTGTATATTCATGGTTTTTTAAGAATCACATTGGGAAGTTTGGGGTTGTTATTTAAGTATTCTGTTCTTTTTTCTCTCATCTCCCTATTACGCATACATTGATATGTTTAATGGCATCCCACAGGTTTCTAAGGCTCTGTTCATCTTTTTTTTTCAGACTGGCTAATCTCAGTTGAACTGCCTGAAGTTTGCTGATTCTTCTGCCTGCTTATATAATATACTGTTGAGCCCCTCTATTGAATTTTTCATTTTACTCTATTTCTCAAATCTGTAATTTGTTTTTTTTTTAATGTTTATTTGTTTATTTATTTTGGCGGGGGCAGAGAGAGAGAAGGGGGGGGGAGAGAGAGAGAGAGAGAGAGAGAGAAAGAATCTTAAGCAGGTTCTGCACTCAGTGCAGAGCCTGATGTGGGGCTCGAACCCACAAACTGTGAGATCATGACCCGAGCCGAAATCAAGAGTCAGATGCTTAACCAGCTGAACCTCCCATTTGCCCCTCTGTTTTTTTTTTTTTTTTTTTTTAATAATTTTTGTCTGTTAATATTCTCAATTTGGTGAAACATCATTTTCATATTCTCCTTTAGTTCTTTAGATATGGTTTCCTTTAGTTTTAAAATTTTAAAAAGTTGATTTAAGGGGAGCCTGGGTGGTTCATTCGGTTAAGTGTCCATCTTTGGTTCAGGTCATGGTGTTGCTGTTCATGGGTTCAAGCCATGTCAGCTGTGCTGCCAGCTCAGAGCCTGGAGCCTACTTCAGATCCTATGTCCCCTTCTCTCTCTGCTCCTCCCCTGCTAGCGCTCTCTCTCTTTCTCAAAAATAAATCAACATTAAAAAAATTTTAAATAAAATAAAATAGTTGATTTAAAATCTTAGGCTAGTAAGTTCAGTGTCTGCTCTTCCTTAGGGATAATTTATATTGACTGCTCCCTCTTCACCCCACCCCTCTGGATAATTTACTGCTACTCTTTTTTGTTGAGTGACTTTTGGAACTAATGCCATAAAGTCTGTATTTTTTTGTTGTATATGGTTACTGAAGTCTCTTATCAATAAGCTAATGAGTAGGCAGAAATTTCCTTGGATGCCTGGAACCTGTAAGTCTTTCAGTCTTTGCTAAGGGGCTCTGTGTGTATACTGGGACATGCCTTGGGACTCAGCCAGGCAGTTTACACCTCTGTGCTAGCTTTCTTTTTCTGCTTGTACGAAGTGTAAAGTTAAGGACCACAGGTTGACAGTTGCCTCTGATTGTTTTTGACCAAAGGCACCCAGAGAAAAGGCTATCTAGACTGGATGAGCTGAGTCTGGTCAAATAAAGACAGCTTTGCTACAGTAGAGTCTTCCAGTGTAGTCACCCAGGTGCCCCAAAACCTATTTTAATTAATTTATTTTTGTTTATTTATATTTACTTATTTATTTAGTTATTTATTTTTAATGACCATTTTAACCTTTTTTTTTTTTTTTTTTTAGTTTATTTATTTATTTTGAGAGAGAGAGATGGGGAGAGGGAGAAGAGAATCCCAAGCAGGCTCTGTACCTGCGGCACAAAGCCCATTGTGGGGCTCAAACTCACAAACTGAGATCATGACCTGAGCTAAGATCAAGAGTTGGATGCTCAACCAACTGAGCCACCCAGGTGCTCAGACTGCTATTTAGTTGAGTGTAGGTATTTGTGATGTCATGTTCTACCTAGTAAGATCCATGTGATAAAACCAGTAATTACTGAATGCCTGTTTTGTGTCAGGTACTACTTACAGTTTACACACTTTCTAATGGGGAATAATATAAATGTGTATAAAACTAAATATGATGAATTGTGCTGAGTACCAATAGAAGTTTTCCTGAGTGAGTCCTTAACCCTTGAAGATATTTCACTAATTTTAATTTATAATTTTACTAAGAATTATTTGTCAATGTAATTTTCTTTCTGTTATCCACCTGGGTATGTCATTAGACCTTCCACAGGTCTTTTTTTTCCTTCTTCTTTTTTACTCCTTCCTTACTCACTTGCTATTTGCCAGACACTGTTCTAAATGCTTGGGATAGGGATGCCTGGCTGGCTCATTCAGAAGGGCATGTGACTCTTGATCTTGGGGTTGTGAATTCGAGCTCCACATTGGGTGTAGGCGATTACTTAAGGAAACAAAAAAACTCTTACAAAATGCTTGGGATATAACCTAGAACGAAACAAATATTCCTCCATTCATAGAACTTAGATTCTCTTGGGTCTGAAGGTGGGAGGAGTCAAACAATTACATGCAAATAAGTTATTAAGAAATTATATGAATACATATTGTTAGAAAGTGTTAAGTGTTGTGGTAAGAAGAAAAAGAGGGAGAGTAAAGGTTTGGAGGCATATATAAATGTTGAACAGTTTGTAGTTTTTGAAAGGACTTAGGATAGGTCTCATTGAGAAGATGACATTTGAACAAAGATTTGGTGATGGAGTTATGTAGATTTGTGGTGGAAGAACTCACTGGCATTGCAAACAGGTAATACAAAGGCCCAAGGCAAGTAGGTGCTAGATGTGCTCAGAAACTAGTAAGGTGACCAATGTCGTAGAAGTGGAGTGAAATGTAGGGGAGAGTGGTAGGAAGGGAGATCTGAAATGTAAAAAAGGATCAGACTGTTTAGGCTTTGTTGGCCATTGTAAGCCAGGGACCAAAAGTTGGATTTTAATACTCATTTGTTTTGACTAGTGACAGAGCTATAGAGTAGGAAGACAAATTGTGTGGGAGAAAAAAATTATATTTTTATCAATGTGAGAAGAGAGAGGATGAATGAATGCTTAGAGGGAATGTTTTTAAATGTTTTGTGGGGAGATTGTAGAAAAGCCTAGAAAAGAAAATGAAGATCACTTATCTCGCCATCCAGAGATAATCTTATTAATATTTTGGTGTTAGGATATGTGTGTGCTAAGTGATTTTTTTATGTAACTATGCAAATAGACATATTTACATATATATATGAACGATATTTTTAAAAGATGAATGGTATTTTTAGTATGTTTTCCCTGAACTTGAAGTATAACAATCCACTTAATAATTTTAAATACACATTGTTTTTTACAAATTTATACACCAATGTAATTATCACACAGATTGAGATAGAATATTACTGTGCCCAAGGTATGTCTATTTTGTTTTTACTTTGTCAATACTCCCAACCAGAAGTAACTACTATTCTTTCATTATCACAGATTACTTTTGCTTGTTCTACATTTTTTAAGTGTTTATTTTTGAGAGAGTGCAAGTGGGGGAGGGGCAGGAGGAGAAAGAGAATCCCAAGCAGGCTCTACACTGTCAGTGCAGATCCCAGTTTAGGGCTTGAACTCATGAACCGTGAGATCATGACCTGAGCTGAAATTAAGAGTTGGATGCTTAACCAACTGAGTCACCCAGGCACCCCATTGCCTGTTTTACATTTTAACATTACAGTTTTACAGTAAATACTCTTTGGTATCTAGATTTTTTTTTTATTTCATATTTTTACTTAGCATTACATTTTCTATTACTGTGTTCTTTTTTTTACTTAAAATTCTCCATGCTATTAACATTCTTCACCTCTTTTTTAGAAAGCTTGTTTATTTATTTATTTGGAAAGGGAGACCAAGTGTGACAGCAGGGGAGGGGCAGAGAGAGAGAATCCCAAGCAGGTTCTGTGTTAACAGTGCAGAGCCTAACATGGGGTTCAATCCCCTGAACCATGAGGTCATGACCTGAGCCAAAATCAAGAGTCGGATGCTTAATGGACTGAGCCACCCAAGCACCCTTAAGATTCTTCACCCTTAAGAGACATAACCAACTGATTTGAATTCTTTCTTCTTTTATTTCTTCCTCTCTTTCTTTTTAAAGTTTTGAGAGAGAGAGACAGAGCTCGAGCAGGGATGGGGAAGAGAGAGAGAGGGAGACAGAATCTGAAGCAGGCTTCAGGCTCTCAGCTGTTAGCACAGAGCCCTATGTGGGGCTAGGACTCACAAACTGTAAGATCATGACCTGAGCTGAAGTTGGATGCTTAACCAACTGAGCCACCCAGGCATCCTGACCACCTGATTTGATTTTTTTAAAAATCTGTAAAAAATATGTTGATGAGACACTTGGGGAAATATGAGTATGGATTGGCTATCAGATAATAAAAAAGAATTATTGTTAATTTTTTTGTACTTGGGGCCAATTATTTTATTATTTATTTATTTTTTTAACTTTATTGTTTTTTTTAATTTACATCTAAATTAGCCTATAGTGCAACAATGATTTCAGGAGTAGATTCCTTCATGTCCCTTACCCATTTAGCCCATCCCCCCTCCCACAACTCCTCCAGTAGCCCTCTGTTTGTTCTCCATATTTAAGAGTCTCTTATGTTTTGTCCCCCTCCCTGTTTTTATATTATTTTTGTTTCCCTTCCCTTATGTTCATCTGTTTTGTCTCTTAAAGTTGTCATATGAGTGAAGTCATGGTATATGTCTTTCTCTAATTTTGCTTAGCATAATACCCTCCAGTTCCATCCATGTAGTCGCAAATGGCAAGATTTCATTCTTTTTGATTGCTGAGTAATTCTCCATTGTGTATATATATACCACATCTTTATCCATTCATCCATCAATGGACATTTGGGCTCTTTCCATACTTTGGCTATTGTTGATAGTGCTGCTATAATATTGTTAATTTTATTAGGTGTGGTAATGGCCTTTTTTCATGTAAATGAGATATCCTCATTTGTTACCAAAGTGCAAAAATATTTGTTACCAAAGTGCAAAAATAAAGTATTTGGAAATTGATTTAAAATATATTAATTGGGGAGGGAGAAGGGAAAAGGATAGGGAGGAGATGAGATGAAAGAAAATCATCAAATTTGATACTCTTTGGAAGCTAGGTGATAGATAAGAGGAACGTGTGTGTATGTGAAAACATAATGTAAAATTTACCATCTTTCTAAGTATCATTCAGTGGTGTTAAGTGTATTCACATTGCTGTGCAGCCAGCGTGCAGAAACTTTTTCACCTTGTAAAACTGAAACTGTTTTTACCTGTTAAATAGCAGCATTCCATATACCCTTTCCCTTGGCCCCTGGCAATCACTATTCTTCTTTGTGTTTCTATGAATATGACTATAGCTACCTCATATAAGTAGAATCATATGATATTCGTCTTTTTTTTATTATGGACTTATTTCACTTAGTATACTATATTCAAGGTGTATCGATAGTGTAGCATATGTCAGAATTTCCTTCCTTTTTAAGGCTAAATAATACTCCATTGTATGTATATACCACAATTTGATTTATTTCTTCATCTCTGATACATGATTGGGTTGCTTTCACTTCTTGGCTTTTGTGAATAGTGCTGTTTTGAATATTGGTATGCATATATCTCTTTGAGACCTGCTAATTGCTAGATCATGATAATTCAGTTTTTAGGGTTTTTTTTGAGGAATTCCCAGTCTGTTTTTCCATAGTGCCTGTACCATGTTACATTCCCACCAAGAGTGTACAAAAGTTTCCATTTCTTTCTATCTTTGTCAACACTTGTTTTCTTTTTTCTTTCTTTGCCCCCCCCCCTTTATAGTAGTCATCCTAATAGTTGTGTGGTGATTATCTCATTGTGGTTTTGATTTGCATTTCCCTAATGATTAGTGGTGTTAACCATCTTTTCATATGCTTGTTGGCCATTTGTAAGTCATCTTGGGAGAAATGTCTATTCAAATTCATTTGCCCATTTTTATTTGTTTTATTTATTTGTTTTTTAAAGTTTATTTCTTTTGAGAGTGAGACTGAGAGCAAGGGAGGGACACAGAGAGAGGAAGAGAGAGAGAGAGAGACAGAGAGAGAGAGAGAGAGAGAGAGAGAGAGAGAATCCTAAGCAAGCTCCACACTGTCATTGCAGGGCCCAGTGTAGAGCTGGAACTCAAGAACATGAGATCATGATCTGAGCCAATCAGATGCTTAACCAACTGAGCCACCCAGGCGCTCCCACTTGCCCATTTTTAAAAAAAATATTTCTTAATGTTTATTTATTTGAGAGAGAGACAGAGTGTGAGTGGGTTGGGGGAACAGAGAGAGAGGGAGACACAGAATCCTAAGCAGGCTCCAGGCTCTGAGCTGTCAGCACAAAGCCTGGCGTGGGGCTCAAACCCATAAACTATGAGATCATGACCTGAGTCGAAGTCGGACTCTCAACCTACTGAGCCACCCAAGCACCCCTCACTTGCCCGTTTTTAAACCAGGTTATTTTTTGTTGTTGAGTTTTTTCTATACTATTATTTCTGCTGT
Source organism: Panthera uncia (assembly GCF_023721935.1). NCBI lineage: Eukaryota > Metazoa > Chordata > Mammalia > Carnivora > Felidae > Panthera > Panthera uncia. The sequence continues at coordinate 65,060,539 of NW_026057582.1, forward strand.
TGTGTTGGAGAATATTTAAAAGAGGTCTTCATAACGTTTTTTATATTATATACATTGCACTGTATGTCACCTGTACTGATACATTCAAAAACGTATGATTTTTTGTGATATTTTCTAATAAGCCTTTTCACAACATGGCTTCTGCAGCCTCCACCTTCCAGCTTTATCTCCCTTGTATGTCTTCTTCCTCTGTTCTACCCTTCTCCCCCTAGACATATAAAGTTCCAGTCATATTTTGTTTCTTTAAATTCTGGTAAAGTTAGTGTATTCTCCTTTCTCTTAGGCCTTCATACATGCTCTTTACGTGGAGCACTTCCTCTCCTGTTTGAACTTTCTTCTCTTCAATTTAAAGTTTAGCTGTCATTTCCTCTGAAACCATTTTTGAGCCTGCAAGTGTAATTTAGGTCCTCTATGTAGTGAACTTCCTTCATCATGAAATTTATTAAGCTTCATTGCACATGTTTGATCTGTTTACTGTCTTTCCTATAGTAGGCTATAAGCTCAATGAGAATGGGATTGTATTGGCCTTTTGTGCATCATTGTATTCCTAGAGCCATAGGAATCATTCAGTAAGTATTGTTGGAAGAATGAAGACCAGTACCAGTATTTAAACACATTTCTAATACATGTAGACAGCTTCAAATCTAGTGGAGGGAAAGGAGGTTTCCTCTTTGCCCTACGTCACCTTACGTTCAATATAACTGCAGGCTGTTAAGTTTTTTATGAGTTTATTTGTACAAAAATCAATTCAAATTGAGCACCAGCAGACCAGAAGTTGTTAGGAGGGTACTGCAGACAGGATTCAGGGGAAAGACTTAATTAATAAGGAGGTGGTACAATTTGAGAAAGCCTCGTTGGCTGTTTGTGATTCATTGTCCCTAGGTTATGATTTCTTAATCTTTAGGCATTATAGGCTTAAGGGTTTGGTTTGCCTATGTAGGCTACCAAGGCATTAAAGCCACCTCACTCTAATAGCTTTCTTGTTTAATTTAACAAGGCTGACCGATATGATCATATCTGGGCTTAGGCTAATGAAACTAGAGCCTAGGAATACAGCTAACTTAACCCCGAAGCAGCTGATTAGACTATGGTTAGTGTCTTCTCTTTACTTATATCATTTGAGGTAAACTAAGTCATAATTGTCTTAATTATCTTAATCCCAGTTACTTCCTTTTCTAGTATTGTCAAGGTTGGAATTTTCTGTGCACTGTCAGTTTTAGGCAGACAATTATGGCTATATTTTTCTGGCATTTTTCTTATATACTTACAAGTTAAAGAAGGTGCCCACCCACCCAGATTCCCTTTGTGTTATCTCTTAAGAGTCTTAGTACCCCCTGAAGACTCTGCTAGAGTAACCTAACATTCTGGTTTGCTGTCACATTACTTCTGTTTAGCTCCTTGGATTGTTGAGCCAGGATTTTTTTTTTTTTTTTTTAATCTGTTTGGAGTCTCTTTCCTAAATTTGTAATCTCTTGTCCTGTCCCAGGTCTACATTTCTGAATTGGAATAACACAGATCCTATATATTATCTGGGCTTCCTTTTTTTTTTTTTTTTTTTTTTTTTTAATTTTTAATGTTTATTTTTCAGAGAGAGAGAGACAGACAGACACAGCCTGTGAGTGGGGAAGGGGCAGAGAGAGAGGGAGACACAGAATCTGAAGCAGTCTCCAAGCTCTGAGCTGTCAGCACAGAGCCCGACACAGGGCTTGAACTCAGGAGCTATGAGATCATGACCTGAGCCAAAATCAGATGCTTAACCGACTAAGCTACCCAGGAGCCCCTTAATGTTTGTTTATTTTGAGAGAGAGGGTGTGCACAAGTAAGCACGGGAGAGGCAGAGAGAGAGGGAGAGAGAGAATCCCAAGCATGCTTGGAGCTGTCAGTGCAGAGCCAGACACAGGACTCTAATTCACGAACGGTGAGATTATTACCTAGCCAAAATGAACAGTTGGTTGCTTAACCAGCTGAGCCACCCAGGCACCCCTGAGCTTTATTTCTGTTTCTTAGTGTATCTTATCATTATTGTCATCATTAAGTCTGTAATTTGCACAGAATTCATTTCCTTTATTAATAATTCTTAGTCTCTACCATCTAGACATTTAAAAAGAGAAAATCTGTATTCTTTCCCAGTTGTGTGGTTTTATCACCATTCATTTAAATGCTTTAATTTTGTTGTACTATGGCTCAGCAAATTTGTACTTGTACATATTTGTTTAGTAAATTTATTTGGTAAAAGTAAGAGTAAAGAACTAAAAACATGTTGTGGTGCTAGCAAAAATATGCATAACTCATTAAAGGTAGGAATTGGTGTAAACATAGAAAAATTAATGTCTAGAGCGGCTATGTGGGTTTGAGAAACAACACACAGAGTAAACTATATGTAGGGTGTGTGTGTGTATGAGAGAAAGAGAATGTGTGAGACAGTGTTAAAATTCAGCATTTTCCCCCCCTTTTGACTTGAGAATTTGTGTTAACTTCACTACTTTACTACTAATAAAAATCATTGATACCATTGATTTACTAGCAAGGCTATATATCTCAGTTAAAGTACGTGTGAACCAGAGTGGTATTTTTTTCTGTTTATTTCCTAGACTCAGGGAAACATTAATTTATTCAACACATATTTAGCTGGCACCATGTCTTATACAGAATGGAAAATGTAATTTGCAAGGTATTGGAGGGATGTAACAATGTGGTCTATGTTTTCAAAGAATTTACTTTCTGCATAGTATGGAAAGTAAAAGAAATATAGGAATAATGATGTTAAGTAAAAGGTTTATTTATTACCTTTTAGATTAGGTATTCCTCTCATTTGCAAATATACCCTGTATTGCTACTACTACAATATTCAGATTCCTGATAAATGCTTGGGTTCTTGAAGGTGTTTGGGCCAAATGCACATCATTTCTAAGCAAAACTTGAGGCTGTCCCTATAAGGACAAACTCATTTCTGTGTGCCTCCTCTACTATCAATAGTTTATCAGTACATTTGACCCTTGAACTACGCAGTTAGGGACACTGACCCCCCACACAGTTGAAAATCCTCATTTAAGTTTTGACTCCCCCAAAACTTAACTACTAATAACTACTGTTGAAAGGAAGCCTTATGGATAATGTAAACAGTTAACACATATTTTTTGTTATATGTATTACATGTGTACTATATTTTTACAATAAAGTAAGCTAGAGAAAAGAAGATGTTATTAACAAAATCATAAGGAAAATAAAGCGATTTACAGTATTACATTTATCAAAAACTGTGTATAAGTGGACCCACTCATCTCAAACCATTGTGGTTTATGGGTTAACTGTACTTCACTTTAGATATCAATTGTGTGGGTTTTCTAAACATTAGGCAATTCTGTGACAACAGCTGGGTGTCTTGCAGTTTAACTCAATTCTGACAGTATCTAACTGGAGATAGCATCACATCCGTAGGCTTAAGGACTCAGTCCCATAGGACACATTCCCCCCTGCTGCCCCTTGATGTGCTAATAGCAAATGCAGGTTGTCATATGCTTTTGACGACCATCTGTAAATCATAGGTTCTGATTGTCTTGCCCCATACAAAAGACTGTGGTCACAAGTGGGCCAAATTGGAGACATCCTATTTTGGGGAAACTTTTATGAAGTAATAATGTCTACATAAGCTGTTAATAAAGAGAATTTCCAAAAAGCATTATTCTTCTCTTCATTGATTTTTCTTAAGGTTATTTAAATATATACCCGGGATTGTGTTCAGATTTTTTGTCCCCTTGGAAATTTAAAAATTGAGGTTAAATAACTGTACGTTGGTTTGATTTTTAGCCCTCTGGCAATAGATGTGGCTATAGATACCTAGGACTCCTAAATTCAGAATTCTTTCAGCTTATTCATGCTCAGCTTAAATGTCCCTTATGTGTTCTTAATTTTGATCATTAATATACTGAATTAATATAGATTAGATAAAATTGCCAGAATCACAAACACATTTATTTAACCAAAGTGAATTCTTCTTTTAAGCATGTGAAAAACCTCTCAACCTTCTTTAGAAGTAATGTCATTTTCTATCCTAGATGAGTTAAATACTTGCGGTTTGAGTTTCAGCTAGAAGTTGTACATATAGGGTCATTCCCATATTTTACAATTGAGAAAACTGAGAAACTATGTAATTGACTTCATTTATTCAGCAACAAATATTTACTGAGTTTTTACTTATGCCATATACTGTCCTGGGTAATAGGAATACATCAGTGAATAAGACAACTATTCCTAATATTCTGGAGCTTACATTTTAGTGGTGTTTGTCTAATTTGTAGCAAAACAAGGACATTTGATTTTGTTTAGTATTTTTGATTTTCTTAGTATGAAATTGGGCTGGCAAATATTTTGCATCCTGCTTGCAGATTCAAATAGTTTGTCGTGGCTGCCTGGAACCTAAGTTATGTAAAGAATTCTAACACCAAGGCAAAGTTACTGATGTCTGCTTTGGGTTTGGGAGGGGAACTGGTAGCATCATCAGATTGTCCTCAACCCTGCCATTGTCGATGTAGCTGATTTTCTCTCCCCACTCTGTTGAGCAGCATTTGGTGGTCAGGAGAAGCTGCTCTGAAGTGAGACTGGTTGGATTCAAGTCTTGCAGGTGTGCACTACTATTATTAGGATGATGACCTAGTTTCTTACCACTTTGTACCCCATTTGTTTAGTAAAGTGGTGAAAATAATACCATCTCAGGATCATTGAGGAGTAAATGAATTCATATACTTAAGTACTTAAAACTGTGTTTGGCACATACAGCATTTGTGATAGTTATTACTCCTCCTTTTCATTTATAATTCTGAGAGTCCCAAAGTTCTGATAATCAAAAGGTTTTTGTTAACCATTTGATGGCAGAAACCTTATTTGGAGTAACACAAAACTTTTTAGTCTTTATCCCACTTACTGAAAGTCATATACAAGTACTTTGTTGTATTTGTTTGATTTTGTTAAAACTTTCATTGGATGAAGTGTTACCTATGTGTGGTATATACACTTGAGTAATAAATTCCAGAACACATCTGGCTTGAAGGTTTTGATAAAGGAATGCAGACCTGTGCTAGTGAAACTCATACTGCATAACTGTGTCTTTTTTTCACATTAATATCTCAAAATTTATAATGATTTTTAAAAAATTTTTTAGGGACAGCACGAGCTGGGAAGAGGGGCAGAGGCAGAGAGAAACAATCCCAAGCAGGCTCCACACGCAGCACGGAGCCCGACGTGGGGCTTCATTCCACAGCCCTGGGATCATGACCTGAGCTGAAATCGAGAGTCAGCCACCTAGCTGCCCTATAGTGATTTTAAATAGCTTACCTGATAAGTAATTGCCTCAGTTGATGAGTAAAAAAGTGCTTTGACTTTTAAGAGAAAAAGTAATAAATTCCCCTCAGCTGTTATTCTTGAAAACTTACTTGTAAGATTGTTGGTAATCTTTTTATTTTTACCTTAAAATTTGGAATATCTCTTTAGAGTTAAAAAATGGTTTCAAGAAACATACCAGTCTTGAGAACATAAGTTTGCCCTCCAATAACAAGAATCATGGTTTTTTCCCCTCTAATTTTAAAGTGCTGTGAAAGCTATTTTGTTATTTTATCACAGTGCAGTAATCTTTCATTTAGTCAACATTCCTGTTATTGACTCTCCTGAGAAATCAATCCTGTCAGCAGAAAAAAACCAAAACAGAAGCTGAAAGTCACTAATATATATATATATTTTTAACGCTTATTCATTTTAGAGACAGAGAGAGACAGAGCATGAATGGGGGAAGGTCAGAGAGAGAGGGAGACACAGAATCTGAAGCAGGTTCCAGGCTCTAAGCTGTCAGCACAGAGCCCGACGCGGGGCTCGAACTCACGGACTGCAAGATCATGACCTGAGCCAAAGTCGGTCGCCCAACCGACTGAGCCACCCCGGCGCCCCAAGTCACTAATATTTTTTTGAAATATTTCGTTTTCTTTTCAGAAGTACATAAATAGCAATAAAATATGTTAGAAGTGGAGGTTATTTATTCTTAGCTTAAATATAACTTGGATTCCTAACTTAGCACAAAATAGGATGGTTGACAGAACGGGGAGGCTTGTTGCTAGTACTTCAGTTGTATAGATAACAAACTTGACCAAGAGTTGGAAAAATCTTTTTAAAAGTTCGTAGAATGTGGGGCACTTGGGTGCCTCAGTCGGTTAAGCTTCTGACTTCGGCTCAGGTCATAATCTCACGTCTCTTGAGTTCCAGCCCCACATCAGGCTCTGTGCTGACAGCTCAGAGCCTAGAGCCTGCTTCAGATTCTGTCTTCCCCTGTCTCTCTCTGCCCCTTCCCTGCTCTCTCTCTGGCTCTCTCTCTCAAAAATAAACAAAAAATTTTTTAAAGTTGGTAGAATGTTTTAAGTATACTATTTTGATAGGAGAAGTAGCTCTGCGCAGCTCAGAGGATGTGTCCGTCTTATTCTGCTGATTCTAAGTAAGTGCTATAAAATACCATGTTACTCTTTTGCAATATTTGAGAGTTTTTCTGAAGTTGTATATTATGTATTTATAACAGATTTCGAAAATAGTTACAATGTCAGTAAACAATGTTTTTAGAGAGCCCATTAAAATGGCTTACAGTATTATACTTAAAAGGGGGTATTTATGGAGAATGGGCTTGCCTGGAGCTTAAATCCTTTCAAATACCAGATAAATGAGAACTTATTAGAATACAGAGTTGATAGTTGAAAATCTCCTATGCTTTAAACCAACTATTGCCGAGAAAAAATGATACTGGGATTTTAGAGGATGGAGTGGTATTTTTATTAAATTTTGTTCTAAGCTCTGGTAGAAGAGATCAAAACAAAGTAGAGATTTTATTTGTCTCTGGAAATTTTAGTATTTTTAGTGTTTCTCTTTTCTCTGGAATTCTTATCTATATGTTGGAAAGTTATTGCAAGCAGCCTTTTTGTTCATTCTTAAAAACTCAGTATGCCATTTGAGTGTACGTTGTTAAATGGTGACCTGCTTTTGTATCACGAGATGATTATACAAAGATTTCTGAGCAATACCTTGACACACTGAATTATGAGGCTAAGTATGTCTGTTTTAATATCTAAGCTCCTTGGTGATTCTGATATTTAGCTAGGTTTTGAAACCTCTGTATTAAATATTTTATATAAAATATCACTGGGATAGCTGAGTCTTTTTACCTTTATCCTAAATTACTTACAACTGACTGAACCTTGCTTAACCCCAGAATAATTTTGTATAATTTTAGTTGGCCCTTAGGGGAGAGGGTGCTAACACTTGTTGAGAGCCTACTATTTAGAATAGTAGTATTTTTAATTTGTTAATAGTTGCTATAACCCGATTTTGTCTTTAATTTGCTTCTGTACCTAAAGTATTTAAAAGTTTCTTTGTTAATTCCTTGGGATAATCAGTTTTCCAAAAAGTTCTAAAGAATGTTTTAAAATCATTAAAACTCACTTGTCTTTAGTGTTTGCATTTAGTTTAAATTTTGTTTAGAGAAAACTTACAGTAAAACAGATATTGTTGAGTAATTTATATGTTTTAAGCAAGATACTCTTATTTTGGAAACCCTGGAAACTATAGTAATTGTGAAATAACTTGAGGCTGGTATTAGCTCAATGTTGAATGTTTTGCACTGGTGACCTCTAGTGGTCTTGCAGTTTAAAAGTGATCTGTCAGTATCAAGTAATTTTTTTTTTTTTAGATCTCATGTGATAATCACATGCTGATTGTTGAACCTGTTGAATTCAGGTGATGGAAAAAAATATGGTCCCAGTAAGTACCTTTACCCATGTTTAGAGGAAGAAAAATTGTCTCAAACAACAGCAGTAGAATTTGTTATTCTGTGGGCACCTCGTTGCCTCAGTTAAGTGTCCAGTTTCGGCTTAGGTCATGATCTCATAGTTCATGATCTCGCAGTTCATGAGTTTGAGCCTCATGTCAGGCTCTGTGCTGACAGCTTGGGGCCTGGAGTCTGCTTCAGGTTCTGTATCTCCCTCTCTCCCTGCCCCTCCCCTGCTCACACTCTGTCTCTCTCAAAAACATAAAAAAAATTTTTTTGTTGCTCCGAATTAACTGAGATTAGATATAGAAACAAATTTATAAGGTTCATTTTTGCTTATACAGTATGTTTATAGTAATGACTTTCAAGTTAATCATCACCTTTATAATCTTAAGGTCAAATAATTAAAAACATTAAAATTAGGTGACTTGGGCAAATAAAAAAATGACAATTTGTGGTTTTTAAAAGTCCTTCCTTTATTGACAATACCATACACTCCATGGTGGAACCTTTTTCTGTAACTAAAGTGCCTAGGTCATTGACCTCATCTTTACAGTAACAACGTACTTCTTAAAGCTAACCATTAAGAATGATTTTTAAAACATTTAAAAGTTATGAAAATAATTTATATGCAGAAAAGTGTATAAAACATAATTGTACAGTTTAGCCAGTTATAAAAGGAACAACCATGAGATCACTCTTGGAGAGGTCAAGAAATCAACAGAGCACTGCTGGTACCCCAGGACCTTAACCACCTGGTCCTTTCAAATTACTGCTTCCTTCTCTCATAGGGATAACCACTATTGGTTTTGTGCAGTCATTTTATTGCTTTTCTTCATATGCTTCTAAGTGTTCATTGTTCAAATGTATTAGTTTAGTTATGTCTGATAGTGAACTTTATATAAATGGAATCATATAGGATGTTTTTTGTGTCTTGCTTTTTCCTTCAACTTTGTATTGGTTCATAAATGTTATGTGTGGCTGTAGTTTGTTAATTTCCTTTGCTCTGTAGTGTTTCATTGTACTAATATGCCACAATTTATTCTTCTCTAATTGATGGATATTTAGATTGTTTGCAACCTTTGGCTGTTACAAAAAATAGTTTTGGGAATATTGTTTTACATGCCTCCTAGTACATACATATGTAAATGTATTTCTTTTGGGTCTGTATCTAGGAATTTTGGGTTTATAATGTATTTATATCTTCAATATAATGCAAAACTTTTATAAAGAGGCTATACCAGTTTATGGTCCCTTAAGTCATTTATGGGAATTTCTGTTCATGCTTCCTCAAAAATTGTGTTGTCAGATTTTAAAATGTTTAACCAATTTGGTATTGTGTTACTTTATTGGAATTTTTAACTTATATTCCTTTGAATACAGATGAGGTGAGAACTCTTTCATATCTTGATAGGCCTTTTTGATATCTTGTGATCTGTTATAGTGTAAGTCTTTTTACAATATTTCCATCAGACTGTTTTTAATTACATGGTATGTCTTTTTGGGGAGTGCATATGAATTCTCTATTATGTATATGATCCCATTCTCAGTTATATGTTTAGCAAATACCTTCTTCCATCTGGTTTGCCTTTTTTTTTTTTTTTTTTTAAGTAGGCTCCACACCAGTCATGGAGCCCAATGCAGGGTTGAACTCACAACCCTGAGATCAAGAGTCAGATGCTTAACTGACTCAGCCACGCAGGCGTCTCTGGTTTGCCTTATTTATTTATTAAATTTTTCTTTGAGTTTATTTATTTTGAGAGAGAGAATGTGAGCAGGATAGGGGCAAGGAAACGGGGGGAGAGACAGAGAGAGAGAGAGAGAATGAATCTCAAGCAGGCTCCATGTTGTCATTGCAGAGCTTGAGAGGGGCCTCTATCTGATGAACTATGAGATCATGACCTGAGCCGAAACCAAGAGTCAGACACTTAACCAACTGAGCCACCCAGGCACTCCTGGTTTGCCTTTTTTTAAAAAGTGTTTTGTTTTTTTTTTAATTTTTAAAAAATGTTTACTTAGTTTTGAGAGAGAGAGTGTGACCGGGTGGGGGTGGGGGGGACAGAGAGAGAGGGAGACACAGAATCTGAAACAGGCTCCAGGCTCTGAGCTGTCAGCACACAGCCTGACGTGGGGCTCGAAGTCATGAATGGTGAGATCATGATCTGACTGAAGTCGGATGCTTAACTGACTGAGCCACCCAGGTGCCCCTGAAAAAGTTTTTTTAATACTTAAAAATGGTTAAGATGGTAAATACTGTGTTATGCTTTTTAGCACATTTTATAAAAGTGTATAATTAAGTAGTGTTAAGTATATTCATATTGTTGTGAAACATATCTTCAGAACTTTTTCATCTTGCAAATCTGAAACATTAAACCCATTAAACAACAATTCCTCCCCTTTTCCTGTTTAACCACCATTCTACTTTCAGTTACTATCCATTTCACTACTTCCATTTACCTCATAAATGTGAAATCATACATATTTGTCTTAATATGACTGCCTCATTTCACATGGTGTCTTGACAGTTCATTTGTGTACCATGTGGCAGGATTTCTGTTGTAAGGCCAAATAATACTCCTTGGTATGTATATGAATTTTGTTTATTCATTCATCATCTGATGGGCAGTTGGGTTTCTTCCACCTCTTGGTTTTTTCGTATAGGGCTGCTATGAATATGGGCATGCAGGTGTGTCTTCAAGACCTGGCTTTTAATCTTTTGGATATATATACTCAAGCGGAATTTCTGGATCATATTAATAGCTATATTTTTAATATTTTGAGGAACTGTCACAGTAATCCATGGAGGTAATGGTTATATCATAATCCCACCAACAGTGCACAAGAGTTGCCGAGTTTCTCCACATCGTCACCTACACTTATTGATGAATATTTTGAACAGTTGTACAGAAAAACATCATTTAGCATCGAGCTCCCATATGTGCTGTGCTCCCAACCTCCAAAACAGTTTTCCTCTCTTGTTAACATCTTGCATTACAGTGGTACCTTTGCTGCAATTAACCAATTTTGATACATTGTTATTATTAAATCATGTCCATAGTTTAATGTTCATTTTGTGTTGTATTGGTCAGTGGGTTTCAACAAAAACATAATGTTACGGATTCATCATTACAGTATCCTACAGAGCAGTTTCACCACCCTTAAAATTTCCCTGTGCTTCTCCTGTTCATCTTCCTCCATACCCCTCAACACTTGGTAACCCCTGATCTTTGATACTTTTGCCTTTTGTATATGTCATAGTTGGAATCATGCAGTATGTGTAGCCCCCTCAGACTGACTTCTTTTCCTTTTTGAAATATGCATTTAAGGTTCCTTCATGTCTTTTCATGGCTTGGTAGCTCATCTCTTTATTGATGAATAATATTCCCTTGTATGGATGTGCTACAATTTATCCATTACTTGTTGAAGGATACTTGTTTGATTCCAAGTTTGGGCAGTTAAGAATAAAGCAGCATTAAACATTCACTTATAGATTTCTGTGTGGACACAGATTTTCAGCTAATTTAGGTAAGTACCAAAGGAGCATGACTGATGGATCTTTGATAAGAGTACATTTAGTTTGTAATAACAAACTGCCAAACAGTTTTCTAAAGTTGCCATTCTCATTGGCATTCTCAGCAGCAACGATTGAGAGTTGGTGTTGATTCACATCCTGGCCCATGTTTTGATTTTCAGCCATTCTAATGGATGTGCAGTGGTAGCTCTCACTCTTACTGTAATTTGCATGTTCCTGATGACCATCATGTGGAACATCTTTTAAGATGCTTCAAATTTACCATCTGTGTATCTTCTTTGATGACATGACCATTCAGAACTTTTGCCTTTTAAAAATTCTGGTTGCTGATCAGAGTTGGCTGTTAATAATTGCTTTAAGAATTCTTTGTAGGTATTGAGTATCAGTCCTTAATCAGATAGGTGTTTTTGCAAATATTTTCTCCCAGTCTGTGGTATGTCTTTTTGTTCTCTTAACAAGGTCTTTTGCAGAACAGACATGTTTCCAATTTTAATAAAGACTGATTTTTTTTTTCATTGATCATGCTTTTGGTTTTTGTATTTAAAAACTCATAAACACAAAGTAACTTAGGTTTTCTCCTTTTATTTCCTAAAAGTTTTATAGTTTTATAGTACATGTTTAGTATATACTATATATTTATATAGATAGTAAATATGTATCTGTGTATGTATATATATGTATACAAACACATAATAAGTGTATATATGTATATGTATATATGAATAGAGTAGGTCTTGAAGTCTGGTATTGTCTTCCAGCTTGTCCTTCTGAATTGTGTTTGTTGTTCTTGGTCTTTTGCCTTTCCATATAAAATTTATTTTTATTTTTAATGTTTATTTATTTTTGAGAGAGAGCGACAGCACATAGGAGGTGTAGAGAGAGAGGGAGACAGATGATCTGAAGCAGGCTCTGCGCTGACACCAGAGAGCCTGATGTGGGGCTCAAACTCATGAACCATGAGATCATGACCTGAGCTGAAGTCAGAAGCTTAGCTGACTGAGCTACCCAGGCACCCCTCCCTATAAAGTTTAGAATCATTTTGTCAATATCCACAAAATAGCTTCCTTGGACTTTTGTAGGATTCCATTGAATCTACAGATGTAGTTGGGAAGATTTGACATCTCAAAATATTGAGTCTTTCTGTCCACATACATGGAATATCTCTTCATTTATTCAGATTTTTTATTTCTTTTATCAGAATTTTTTGTAGTTTTCCTTATGTAGATTCCTGTGCATCTTTTTCTGGATTTATAGCCACTATTTTTCCTTGTTTGGTGCTAATATAAATAGTATTTATTGTTCTCAGTTTCAAATTCCTATTTTTCATTGCTGGTATGTGAGAAAGCAATTAACTTTCATATATTTACCTTTTATCCTGCAGCCTTGCTATAATTGCTCATTAGAGCTAGAAGGGTTTATTGTGGTGGTGGTTAGAATTTTAGAATTTTCTACATAGACATATCACCTGCAGATAGAGTCGTCTTCCTTCTTGATCTGTACACTTTAAAATTTGTCTTTTCTTTTTTATGGAATGCTTTTTGAATTTGCGTGTTATCTTTGCACAAGGGCAGTGCTGATCTTCTCTGTTGTTCCAGTTAAAATGTTCTTTTTTATTTGCCTATTCCAATAATTAGGACTTTGATTACAGTGTTGAATAGGAGTGGTGAAAGGGGACATCCTTTCATTGTTCCTGATGTTAGGAAGGAAAGCATCTAATTTCTTACTATTAAATAGGATGTTTAGCTGTAGGTTCTGGTAGATTATTATCATGTTAAAAGAGTTCCCCTCTATCCCTAGTTTCCTGAGAGTTTTTATTTTGAATGGGTAATTGATTTTGTCACAGGCTGTTTGTGCATATATTAATATGGTCATATGGTTTTTCTTCTTGGGCCTGTTTGGCCAGTTAATGATAACATACAGTAATAGGTGTTCAAATGTTGAACCAGCTTGCATACCTGAGATAAGTTTCACTTGTTATATAGTTCTTTGTGGATTCAATTTGCTAATACATTGTTGAGGGATTTTGCATCGATGTTCATGAAAGAGATATTAGTAGTTTTCTTTTCTTGTGATGTCTGTCTGGTTTTGGTCTGTCTGGTATGCTGGCTTCATCAAGTGGGTTATTAGCAAGTGTACCTTCTGATTCTGTATCCTGGTTTCAGTTATAGAGAACTGGTATCATTTCTTCCTTAAATATTTGGTAGAAGTCATCACTGAATTCATCTGGGCCTGATGCCTTCTGATTTGGAAGATAATTAATTATTGATTACATTTGTTTAATAGATATAGACCTATTCAGATGATCTGTTTCTCCTATGTGAATTTTGGTAGACTGTGTTTTAAGGATTGGTCCGTTTCATCTGAGTTATCAAGTTTGTGGGCATAGAGTTCACAATACTCCTATATTTTCCATTCACTGTTCATGGGATTAATAATGATGATACTTCCTTCATTTCTGATATTAATTTCTGACTTCACTTTTTTTTTTCTTGGTTAGCTTAGCTAGAGTTTAATCAATTTTATTGACCTTTTCAAAGAATCAGTTTCATTGATACTTATTTTCAATTTTTTAAAATCTGAATTCCAGTTAGGTAACATATAATGTAATATTGTTTTCAGTGATTCATCACTTACATATATAGCACCTGGTGCTCAACATGACAAGGGGCCCTCCTTAGTACCCATCACCCATTTAGCCCATCTCCCAATCACCCCCCTCCATCAACCTTAAGTTCTCTATCAAAAAGAGTCTCTTATGGTTTCTCTCTTTATCTCTTTTTTCCCCTTCCCATACGTTCATCTGGTTTTTTTCTTAAATTATACATAGGAGTGAAATCATACGGTATTTTTCTCTGCCTGACTTATTTCCCTTATCGTAATACACTCTAGCTCCATCCACGTCATGGCAGTTTCATTGATACCCTTTATTGGTTTACTGTTTTCAATTTTAATGATTTCTGCTCTAACTTCTTTTCCGCTTCCTTTAAGTTTATAATGCTGTTCTTTCTTTACTTTCCTAAGATGGAAGCTAAATGGTTGGTTTTAGGGCTTCTTTTCAAATATGTACTTTGACTGCTATAAATTTCCCTGTAAACATTGCTTTTTGTACATCCCCCAAATTTTAGTAAGTTTTATATTGGTTTCATTTAGTAAAAAAAATACTTTAAAGTTTCTCCTGATATTTGACTCATGTCAGATATCCTGTGTTATTTAATCTTCATGTATTTTGAAATTTTCCCACTATCTTTTATTGATCTGCAGGGTTTTTTTTAATGTTTATTTTATTTTGAGAGAGAAGGAATGAGTGGAGGAGTGGCAGAGAGAGAGGGAGAGAGAGAAAATCCCAAGCAGGCTCTGGCCATCAGCACAGAGCCTGACATGGGGCTTGAAACTCATGAACTGTGAGATCATGCATGACCTGAGCCAAAACGAGAAGTCAGGCACTTAACCAACTGAGCCTACCAGTGACCCCTTTGATCTCCATTTTAATTTTGTTGCAGTCTTAAGAGCACATACAAATTTTTGTCTTTTTTTAAGTTGAAGTATAAATAACATACAGTATTATATTAGTTTCAGGTATACCATATAATGATTCAAGAATTCTGTACATTACTCAGTGCTCATCATGACAAGTGTACTCTAATAATCACTTTAAATGTGAATTTAAAGCCAATTAAAAGATAGATACTCTTGGAGTGGAGAGCACATTTGTATGATTTTTAATCTTTTAAATTTGTTAAAGGTGTGTTTTAAGGTTCAGAATGTGGTCTGTCTTGGTGAATGGGCTTGAGAAGAATGTGAATAGCCTTGTTGGTTAAAATAATCTATAGATGTCAGTTTTCTAATTTTCTGTATGTTAGATCTGTCAGTTGCTAATACAGGAGTGTAGAAGTCTCCGGCGATAGTAGTGATTTAGTCTATTTCTCCTTGTAGTCTTACCAGTTTTTGCTCACAGATTTTGACACACTTTTGTCAGTGCATACATATTAAGGATTATTATGTCTTTGACCCCTTTATCATTATGCATTCTGTCTTTTTATCCCTGTTTAGCTTAATCTAAAGTCTGCTTTGTTTGAAATTAATGTAGCTGCTCCAGCTTTCTTCTTCTTCTTCTTCTTTTTTTTTTTTTTTTTTAAGTTTATTTATTTTGAGAGAGAGAGAAAGAGACAATCCCTAGCAGGCTTCACACTCAGCATGGGGCCTGATGTGGGGCTTGATCCCACTAACCGTGAGATCATGACCTAAGCCGAAATCAAGAGTCGAATGCTTAACTGACTGAACTGCCCAGGTGCCCCTCTTTCTTCTTTTTTAATGTAAGCATTTATAGCTATAAGTTTTTCCCTCAACACTGCTTTTGCTGCATCTCATAGGTTTTGGTATGTTGTGTTTTCATTTTTATTCCTGAGTGTTTTCTAATTTTCCTCATGATTTAAGAGTGTGTTGTTCAATTTCCACTAATTTGTGAGTTTTCCAGTTTCTTTGTTACTAATTTCTTTCTCTGTTATGGTCAGAGAAAAAATTTTTTTAATCTTTTTAAATCTGTTGAGACTTAATTTGCATGAACATATGGCCCATCCTGGAGAATATCCCACGTGTATCTGAGAAGAATGTGTATTCTTTTATTGGGTAGAGTGTTCTGTATAATACATCTGTTAGATCTAGTTGGTTTATTGTGTTATTGAAGATGTTTCCTTACCTGCTTTCTGATTCTTTGATTGGTTATTGAGAGTGAGATATTGAAGTTTCCACCTGTTACTGTGAAATTATTTCTTCCTTCAATGTTTGCTTCATATATTTGATCATCTTATTAAGTACATAAATATTTATAATTGTTTTATCTTCTTGCTGTATTGAACTTTTTGGTAGTATATATTGTCATTTGTCTCTTGCAATCCGTTTTGATTTAAAATCTTTTTTGTCTGGGGTGCTTGGGTGACTAGTCACTTGAGTGTCCACCTGCTCAGGTCATGATCTTGTTCATGAGTTTGAGCCCCGCATCAGGCTCACTGCTGTCAGTGCAGAGCCTATTTTGGATCCTCTGTCCACCCCCCACCCGTCCCCTACTTAGGCTCGCTGTCTCACTCTCAAAAATAAACATTAAAAAATTAAATAAATTCACACAAAAATAAAATCATTTTTGCCTGATAATAGTATAGAAGGTTTACAGACTTTAACAGTAAGTGTGTTAGGCTACATGAGCCATGTTTTTGGTCTGTGTTACCTATTCTTTCATTTATGAAGCCGTTTTTCACTCTGGGGCTGTCCAAAAATAAGCCCGAGGTAGGCTGCTAATCCCTGCTGTATCTTGAACAGACTTTTAAAATGGTAATGAATTTATTCATCCTTTTCTTTACGGTTAGTGCTTTTGTCTTGCTCAAGAATTCTTTCCTTAATCTGAGATTTTGAAGATATATATTACATCCTAAAAGCATTATTGTTCTGCCCTCACATTTAGGTCTATAATCCTACAACTGATGTGTCAGCCAGAAGTTTTATTTTATCTCCCTTCCCCAATGTCTTTACCATGTATACTAAGCATAAGGGGCAGAGAGAGAGTGAGAGAGACAGGACAGACAGAATCTGAAGCAGGCTCCAGGCTCTGAGTTGTCACCACAGAGCTTGACACAGGGCTCGAACCCATGAACCGCAAGATCATGACTTGCGCCAGAGTCAGACACTCAACCGACTGAGCCACCCAGGCACCACTCTAAGCATAATTTTTGATGTTGCCATTTTTTCCTTGGTGTTGTAAACTTCTACTTTGATAAATTATGTGACTCCATATATATTGGTTTGTTTCTGGAATTTCTGTTCTGTTTTTTTGTTTGTTTTTTAATCTGTCTATCCCTGTACCAATCACTGTTTTAATTTCTCTAGTTTCAGAAACCATCTGAATTTCTGGTAGTGCAAGTTCCACCACTTCTTCCTTGGTGATTGTCTTGCCTGTTCTTGGTAATTTGAATTTTTTGGTAAATGTTAGAATCAGCCTGTCGAGTTCTACACACACACACACACACACACACACACACACACACGCACACACATTGAAAGTTTGTGTGGAGTTACAGTAACTCATAGTTTGTGTGATAATTGTTTTTTATGACTCTGCTAGTCCATTTAGATTGTTTTTTCTGTACAGATTGCAGTTTTTTGTGCAGAGATCTTGCACATTTTTGTTTATTCCCAGATGATTTTTTTTTTTTATGCCATCGTAATAAGTTGTGGCTATTTCTTTTTGTGGTTACTTTTTTTTTTTTTTTTTAATTTTTAAAGCTTATTTTTGAGAGAGAGCCAGGGCGGGGGGGGGGGGAGGGGTGGGGGAGGTGGCGGGGGAGGCTCGGAGAGGCAGAGAGAGGGAGACACAGGACTCGAAGCGGGCTCCAGGCTCCACTCTAACAGCACAGAGCTGGACGCGGGGCTCAAACTCATAAACTATCAGGTCATGACCTAAGCTAAAGTCCAATGTTTAACTGACTGAGCCACCCAGGTGCCCATGTAGTTACTTTTTAAAGTATTTATTTGCTGAGATGATGCTACTAGTGATGAATTATGTCCTTTAAAAATAGCTCAGAATTCATTGTTATTAATTTATTAAATGTTGTCTCTAATTGGTCTTTTTTTTTAATCACTGTCAGATATAACTTTTACCTTTTCAAAGTACCTATATAGATACTTTGTGATACAAGGTCATAAGGTCATATCCAGTAATCATGACATATCTGGTCTTTGCTTTTACCCCCATCTCGAGGTGGTTTGGGTTAAGATATCTCCTTTAAAAGGCATTGTCTTAATGAATTCTCACCTTTTTTTTGGTTCTTTGTGTTTGTGAATTATCCTTCTTCAACTCCTCTTCAGAAGCTGCTGTGAGATTCATGCTTTTTTGTGTGTACTTTGTGCTTGTTTGTTTAATTTACTAGATTCTCTATATATGGATTGTTTCTAATATGAAGTTGAATGCTAAGGCAAGAAGTCAAAATGAAGTCTCACAATAGTGTTAGATTGTAGTGCCTGCTTTGGTAGCACATATACAACAACGTAAGATTCTAATAGGATGCATTACCACTGTGTAGTTTTGTTTTTTTTTTTTTTTTTTAAATCCCTCAGGAACAAGACAAGGGTATTCACTTGTCACTTTTATTGAACATAGAACTGAAAGTCCTATGCATAGTATTCAGGCCAGAGGTTGGAGGAGGGAGGGAAGGCATCCAAACTGGTAAGGAAGAAGTAAAATCATCACTATTTGCAGTGACATGGTACTATATATAGAAAATCCTGAAGACTCTACCCAAAAGCTATCATAACTAATAAATAAATTCAGTAAAGTCACAGGATACAAAATTAATTTACAGAATTCTCTTGAGTTTACATAAACTAATAATGAAGTGGTAGAAGGAGAAATTAAGAAAACAATCCCATTTACAATTACACCAAAAGGAATGAAATACCTAGGAAGAAATTTAACCAAGGTGGTGATAGACCTGTCTTTTGAACACTAGAAAATATTGATGAGAGAAATTAAAGACAACACAAAAAAATGGGAGGTATATCATGTTTATGGATTGGAAGAACTAATATTGTCAGAATATCCATACTACTCAGACCAATCTACAGATTCAGTGTAACCCCTATGAAAATACCAATAGTGTATTTAACAGAACTAGAACAAACAATCCTAAAATTTGTATGGACCCACAAAGCACCCCAAATGGTCAAAGCAGCCATGAAAAAGAACAAAGCTGGAGGTACCACAATCCCAGATTCAAGATACACTACAAAACTATAGTAATGAAAACAGTTTGGTACTGGCATAAAAACATTCACATGGATCAATGGAACAGGATAGAGAACCCAGAAATAAGTCCATACTTACATGGTTAATTATGGTAAAGGAGGGAAGAGTACACAATGAGGAAGATAGTCTCTTCAGTAAATGGTGTTGGGAAAACCAGACAGCTACATGCAAAAGAATGAAAGGAGACCAATTTCTTACACGGTCCACAAAATAAATTTCACATGGATTAAGGACCTAAACATGAGACCTGAAACCATAAAATTCATGGAAGAAAACATAGGCAGTAATGTCGTAGACGTCACCCTTAGCAGCAATTTACTAATAAATATGTACTCTCAGGCAAGGGAAACAAAAGCAAAAATAAACTATTGGGCCTACACCAAAATAAGGCTTTGCACAGCGAAGGATACCATCAACAAAATGAAGAGCTATCTGGGGGTGCCTGGGTGGCTTAGTTAAGTGTCTGACTTCAGCTCAGGTCATGATCTCATGGTTCATGGGTTCAAGCCCTGCATCGGGCTGTCTACTGTCAGCACAGAGGCTGCTTCAGATCCTCCCCTCTATTCCACACCTCCTCTGCTCACTTGCTCACTCGCTCACTCACTCTCTATCCTACTGAATGGGAGGAGATATTTGCAAATGATATATTTGATAAAGGGTTAATATCCAAAATATGTAAAAATTTATATAACTGAACACCAAAAAAAAATATATATATATATGGCAATCTGGGAGTACCTGGTTGGCTCAGTTGGTTAAGCTTCCAACCCTTGATTTTGGCTCAGGTCATGATCTCACAGTTCATTGAGTTCAAGCCCCACATTGGTCTCTGCACTGACAATGTGGAGCCTGCTTGTAATTCTCTTTCCTTTTCTCTCTTTGCCCTTACCCAGCTTGCATTCTTTCTCTGTCTCTCTCAAAAAAATAAAAGACAAAATATTAAAAAATAACAGCAATCTGGTTTACATATGTGCAGAGGACCTAAATAGACATTTTTCCAAAGAAGATATTTGGATGGACAAGAGACACATGAAAAAATGCTCACATCCCTAACCATCAGGGAAATACATAACAAAACCACAGAGACCTGTTGCCTTAGACCTATCAGGACGGCTAATATCAAAAAGACAAAAATTAACAGGTATTGGTGAGAATGTAGAGAAAAGAGAACCCTTGTGCATCATGGGTGGGAATGTGTAAATTGCTGTAACCACTGTGGGGAACAAGCTGGAGATTCCTCAAAAAATGAAAAATAGAGGAGCGCCTGGGTGGCTCAGTTGGTTAAGCTTCTGACTTCGGCTCAGGTCATGAACTCGTGGTTTTTGAGTTCCAGCCCCATGTCAGGCCCTGTGCTGACAGCTCAGAGCCCGGAGCCAGCTTCAGATTCTTTGTCTCTTTCTCTATTCTTCCTCTGCTTGTACTCTGTCTCTCTTTCTCAAAAAAGATTATTTTCTTTAATAAAAAAATTAAGAATAGAAATACCATATAATCCAGTAATTCCATTAGTGGGTATTTATCCACAGAAAATAGAAACACTAATTGGAAAAAGATACGTGCACCCCTGTGTTTATTGCAGCATTATTTTCAATAGCCAAGATATGAAGCAACCTAAGTGTCCATTGATAGTTGAACAAGTAAAGAAGATGGCATATTACACAATGGAATATTACTCAGCCACAAAAAGAATGAGATCTTGTCATTTGTGACAACATGATTTGCATCTAGAAGGTTTTATGCTAAGTGAAATAAGCCAGGGAAAGACAAATATGATATGCTTTACTTTTATGTGGAATCTAAAGAACATAGTAAATTGAACAGTCATAAATACAGAGAATTAAGTGGTGGTCACCACAGGGGAGGAGGTTAGAGCGATGGGCAAAATAGGTGAAGTGGTTTAACAGGTGCAATTTGCAGTTACAGAATTGATAAGTTAGGGGAATGAAAAGTCCAGTATAGAGAATATAGTCAGTAATATTGTAATGGTGTTGTATGTTGACGTTGGATGGTGACTGCCCTTACTGTTGTGAAAAAAAGAGAGTTAAGGCAAAAAACTTAATCAGAGTTTCTTGAAGCTGTGTGGTGAAACTGACCTTTTACATTTGCTTAAGTGCTACTTTTTTCTTTAGCAGCTTAGACTCTTAGGTTCTGAATAGTTACCATTCCTCCTGATGTTTTATTTTTGTTTTGAAATTTATATTTGGAAGTGTTATGTAGCTGTCTAACTTCACAAGTGTTAAGGAGTTGCAGATGATTCTTTTATTTTTTTATTATTTTTTTTAAGGGTAATAGAGAAGAGCTTGTTTTGATAGCAGTGGACATTTAAATACTTACATGTTCTTATTAATCAATTTGATTTAGCTGGTCTGCTGGCCAGTGTATTTCTATCATAGAAAAACAGATCCAACTTACTGGGTTAAATCATCTAGCTGAATTCATTTGTTTTGATTTCATGTTCACTGAAATTTTAAAAAATAAATTATAATTTAGCTTACTAATAGTAGCTTTACTTTTTCTTAATAAATACATCTATGGGTCATCTCAGCAAGGGCATTCTCCCCCTTGTGGAAGTTAGTTTTATTGTAATTATGTACATAATGGCAAATGTCTCCATACAGATGCCAGGCTCTTTAAAGCTGCCTCTCACAGAAAATAAGGCAATTGAAAAGAAAATAATCCCTCTCGTAGTAGAAAAATGGTAACAGAAAGTAATGAGTTCTTTGAACATACAGTGGCTTTACTTAAACTACTTGCAGTACTCTAGTATTACTGTTTCAAGAATTGAAACAATTTGGAGTAGGTGGGTAGAATAGAAAAGATTACACATTTTTTAAGTATTTTGTGAACGCAAAATGGTTTTGAAGTAATGTTACTGTCTTTTGAAACAAACATCTCATTTGGGGGAAAATATTTACTTAAAAAAATAATAATTTGGGGAGGAGCCAAGATAGCAGAACAGCATGGAAGTTTTTGTGTCTCGTGTCCATGAAGAGAATAGTATTTTTTAGTTTTTTGTGACTTGTATGTTAGGAAGTAGGTTCAGTTTTTATGTATAAAATTTCCTTTTATGATTATGTAAAAAGTGTTAACATTAGAGACCTTAAGATTAAGCAAATAGCTGATTTATAGTCATTGATTTTTAAAGTAATTGTATTACTAACAAAGTTTGGTTGACTGCCTCTATCAATTTTAAAACTTGCCATCATGAACAAGTTACTATTTATTGTTTTGTTTTTTTTTTTAATGTATCATTGGGAAAAAAATGAAAATAAATGAACCTGTTATATTTTTAGGCCCGGATAGCATTTTTGCAAGGAGAAAGAAAAGGACAAGAAAACTTGAAGAAGGATTTAGTAAGAAGAATAAAGATGTTAGAGTATGCATTAAAACAAGAAAGGTATGTGTGCCTCGTTTTCTTATAATACAAAATAGAACAGTATTCTCTTTTATACCAGTGTGCATTGTATTTGAAAATACTTTGAAAGTATGAAACCCTGACCCAAATACAAGATGATACTTGGATTTGATTCTTATAAGGGAATAGAAAAGATTTAAATCTGTAAAATTGAATAGTGGGTGGCTCAGTCGGTTAAGTGTCCTACTTCAGCTCAGGTCATGATTTCACAGTTTGTGAGTTCAAACCCCACATTAGGCTCTGTGCTGACAGCTCAGAGCCTGGAGCCTGCTTCAGATTCTGTGTCTCCCTCTCTCTCTGTCTCACTCTCCTTCAAAAATATAGAAACATTAGAAAAAAAATTTATAATTGAAATTATGTCTTTTGTTATAGATTCTAAGTTTTGGAATTTTATTTTTCTTTAAAGATAAGGAAAAAATTTGTCTTCATTTTTTACATTTACATTTTTTTTCTTATATAGCAGTACACTTTTTTCTCTAATTTCCGTAAACCTTAAAAAACAGGTATTCATATTATGTTTCGTGTTCTCAGAGAAATATATACTAGTATTTACTTAACTGTGTAGAAAAGGAAAACATTTTTTTCTTTCAACAATTTGTTGTTAAATTTTCAGGGCAAAATATCACAAATTAAAATATGGCACAGAACTGAACCAAGGTGATTTGAAAATGCCAACCTTTGAATCAGGTAAAGTGGATTCTTCTGTTAACCTTCTCCTGACCCAGTTCAAGAAAAAAATTGGTTTAAGCTCATTTTTCTGTAACAGACATGTTTTCTTCACCCTCATTTTGCTTCGATAGCATTGGTTAGTTAGATGGTGGACCACTGTAATAATGCCTAATATTTTGGGGAAAATAATAAATGAATAAAAGTAAATAGTTGTATCTATATCTAAATCCTGAGGTTATTTATCCTTTTTTCCTTGTGTTGAAATGTATGTAAAATTGTGAGTGCATTTTGGTATCAGAAGTGAAAGGTAATGAAATAATTCTACCCTTGTAGATAATTCTTGTCCCGTTCTATAAAAGTTTACTTTTTTATTATTACAAAGTTCTTTTTATCTGGAGAAGCTGTGATTACCATAGTTTAATTCTGAAAATAGGAAATTTGACTGAATTTGGAAACCTCATAGGCAGCCAAATAAGAGAAGGAAAAGAATCTTCTCCATTTCATCTTGCTCTGTACCAAATCTTGCATTTTACACTAAACTAAATAGATAATGAGTGTGAGAGTAGTATCTGATGAACAATTATGCTTGGAAGAGATGGCTGGATATAGGAAAAAGCTAACAGTTTAACATTAATTTTAGGGTTCTACATGATTACAATGTGGGTAGTCTAAACATCTAGAAATGAATAAGGAATTCTTTGATTTATGCTATGCATATTGGGAATGTTATCAGTTTCTTATTTCTCAGGTATATTTAGAACTCATATACATTTTGATGGTGCATTCAAATTGAATTCTATGCTGGTCTTGGATGGTGGTTACTAAGATAAGAAAAAAGTGTATCTTTATTTGGATATGCAGTTTTTCTTCTTTCATAATAAAGTTGTACCATATCTAATAAAGTTAAAGCATATATGGTAAGGAAGATAAAACTTAGATATGGAGGTTGGTTTTTTTTGTTAGGTGGCAGAGTAAATTTTAAAAAATTAATTGGTTTTTAGTTTAATGTTAATATTAAATACTTAATATTTAAGTACTTAGAACTTGGCAGAAACACTTCATACACAATTTAATTTTTTACATTTACCGGTTTTATCATTTATTATATCTTCAGGTTGTTGGTATCTATATTTTAAAATAAAGAGACCAACATATCAGCAGCATGGGTTTCCTTTGATCTAGCTTTTCAGTGATGGTGAAGGTTCACTTTGACAGTAGGGAATAATATTATGGCCTCATCCTTGGAAAAGCAACAATAAAAAATAAAAAGATGGAAGGTCTATATATTTTGGGCCGTGTTGACTACAGTAGTCTTACTGCAGTTAGAGGGAGTGGGGTGGCTTCATAGAAGTTAATGAATCTGGAGCTTTTATTTGAATCTTTTTCTTTCTAATATGGCTAGAATATTGAGAAAATAAGTATTCACTTTCTGACTCAAGGGCTGTCCCCCTAACTTGGTCTGCGTAAATGTGAGGAAGGAGGCTAGTTGCAGCCACATTGTTCCTGGAGCCAGTCAGAATTGGCTAGCTGGTTTCAGTGCAATAGTGTGTGTAGAACAAATCATTAGCAGATAAGTGTCTGCTGCCTGCTAAAAACAGACTTGTTTTTATCTGTATAAACTTAAGTTTTAAGTTTTAAAACTTCCTGAAAATGAGGAATAAAATGACATTCAGGTGTTTTATTTATGGGAAGCAATATTTAGTAGAGTAGATTTTCTTTATTGATGTAGAAAAACTATTCACAGTGTTTAGTGTGGGGGTGGGGAGCAGTGAAGTGATGGACAATATATAACATACAAACAAAATTGGTTAAAATGACTTCAAAGTATAGATCGAGATAACCATTAAACAAATTAGTGTTGCCTTTTATATACCCAAACATAAATCAAAATATAAAATATTGTCTTGACAGAAGTATGATACACGTTTTTATACCTATGTCTCAGTAATACGTATATATATGGCCTAAACCTAACCCTATAAAAGGGGTTGTATCTAAATATGTAAAGAGCTTTTTTGTGTATTTAGGGGGGAAAAATCTATAACAGTAGGAAAATAGGCAAAAGAAAAAGCAACCCATAAGAGAAGATATCTAAGTGACCAATAAGTGTATGAAATGATGCTCAATGTTATTTGTTATTGAGGAAATACAACCAAAGTGCAGTACATACAATTAGACACCTATCAGAATGGCTAAATTAAGATGGAAAAGACCAAAAAAAAAGGTCAAGTCTAAATGAGGATATAGAACAACCAAATCTACTGGTGTTAGGATTGCAGATTGATAGAACTGCTCTGAAAGTAGTTTGCCAATAAGACTAAAGGGAACATAGCAGCGGCATGCTCTGAAGCCCAGTAATTCCAGTCTACATACTCTACTTCTTAAAATGCATACGTGTGCTCATCATAAGGCTTGTATAAGAATGCTTATAGTCTTGTAAAAATCTGGAAACAGCTTGAATGACCTGCGGTATTAGAATGGATACATGTAATGTATGATTTTAGCATAATGGAATGCTATTTAGCAACAAAAGTGAAAAAGCTGTAACTACACCTGACAACATGGACAGGTAACATAACACTGAAAAATGATATAAATGATCTCATGTGTATCAAATTTAAAAATTAATCTAATTTTTATAAATCAGGATAGTGTTGATACTCTTATAGAACTGTCTAGTGACTGCAGGAAGGTACAAGGAAAGCTTTTGGGACACTAATAATGTTTTGTTTATTCATCTAGGAACTGATTACATTGATGTGTTAAAAAATTCTTTGAGCTGTATATATGCTTTTGGTGTACTTCAAGGATATCTATAGAAAAATTATTTATCATAATGGAAGGTAGAAACTAATGTCGACATTAGTGGACTGGTTAAATTAAATAGGCATATACTTTCTGTGGAATACTGTGTGATCATTTTATGTAATATTAATCTGTGTTCATTGACATCAAGAGAATGTTCAAATATGTTAGGTGTCAAAAGCAGCTTTATAGGACAGTATACACATTGGTGCCTCGCCCCATTTTTAAGGAAAGGAGAAGTTTATGTATGTATTTTGAGATGAAAAATAGGAATGATAAAGTCTCAAGCACTAACAATTTTAATGATAGGATTTGGGGCGTTGTATTTCTTTTTACAAATGTATTTTTTTGGAGCACCTGGATAGCTCAGTAAGTTAAGGATCTGACTCTTGGTTTCTGCTCAGGTCATGATCTCACAGTTCATGGGTTCGAGGTCCGCATCAGGCTCTAGTTGACATTGCTGACCTGTGGGATATTCTCTCTCTCCTTCTTTCTCTGCCCCTTCCCCGCTTATGCTGTGTCTCTCTCTCTCAAAATAAATAAACTTAAAGAATGTATTTTTTTTCTCCAGTGACTATGTATTATACATGATTTAACAGCAAACAAAATTGTATAAATAGATGAAATATGTAAACAAAGGAGCTATTAAGATGAAATAATTATTTCTAGAAATCTTAGACGTTCTCTCTGTTCAGGGGAGGAATGAGAAGGTGTAAATAATGGAATTGTTACAGTTAGAGAAGTAAGGCAGGGAATATTTGAATTAACTACCAGTAAGTTTTTCTTTTTATGACTCTGAGGAGTCTAAGAACCTGACAACTGTGAGCCATGCTAAAGGTTCTCAGCATTCATTGTGAGGGCTGATCTTCTTTGATCCTCTGTTGTCTGCATTATCTTATTTTCATAATGGGAATTTTTAGGAAAATATTTCTTTAGTATCATTAGTGCTGATAAGTATTTGTAAATTTCTCACTAGGGATACTTATTGAGAGCTTAACTCACCTCAGATTACAGTATTTATTAAACTCTTAGTACATATACTCATTTGAGAATAAAATATGATCTTTTACATATAGTAGAAACTATTTTCTGGTTTTAGTTCTAACAATGAAATTAATTATATAAAGTGTTACGAGTAAGATTTAAAGTTTCCTGATAGACTCAAAATTAAGTCATTGAATAGTTTTATATATACTAGATTTAACAGTGTTGATTTTGAATAGCTTAAGTAAATATTAAACGTAGCTTTTTAATTTTGAACCCATCAACCCAGCAGAATTCTGATAGTTAAAACAATTTTTTTTTCGATAAATATTGAAATCACTGAAATGAAATCATTTCATAGCCTGAGTTTTTGGTTTTTGAATCCCTTGTAGAATAGTTAATGTACTCTTAGGTTTCCCAGTTTTAAAACAAGGCAGGTTGTACCTGAGTGTTTTGTTTATTGGGATAAACACATTTAAAATGACTGTAAATACTCAATAGTTGTTAATTTACTTCTATCATTTATAAAACATTCAGTTATTTTTTTATGGGAATTTATCCCTGAGAGAACTTTGGCAATATTTTCAAGAGTGGAAATGCTGTGTGTGAAATTGTCTCTTTTGTGTATGTGTTAATTTTTAGAAGAAACCAAAGACACAGAAGCTCCCACAGCACCTCAGAATAGCCAGTTAACGTGGAAGCAAGGCAGACAACTGTTAAGACAGTAAGTAATAGTTCATTTTCAGCTTTCTTTAAGGATCTAGGTATGCGAATGCTTATGTTCAGTAACTTTGCAAGTAAAAAATTATTTGATGATACTAGGACAGTGTGTATAGTTTTTATTGCTTTCTTGTTTCTTTTGACTATTGGATCTTTTTAAAGTTGGTATCCTATGAATGTTCCTTTGGACACTGCTCAGGATGATGTTGTTTTCTATTTGTCGTGTAGAATGTCATAAAAGCTGGATGGCTGGAAGGCCAGAAGAAAAACAATACAGAGTTCATACTTGTAGATACTCCCATTCCTGTTATTGCAGAATTCATGTACTTGGTTTTAATTGGGACTGTGACTGGTTTATAGAAGGAATTTAGCTGGTAACCTGAAACCTTTCATAAGTGGCTTGCTAAATCCTACTTTTACTTGAATTTTTGAGGAAGCTTTTTGATAATTAAATTCTTTGCTGTATTATTAGAAGTAATTCTGTGGCGGGGAACCTGGGTGGCTCAGTCTATTGAGCATCTGACTCTTGATCTCAGCTCAGGTCATGATCTCACGGCTTGTGGGACTGAGCCCCACATTGGGCTGTGTGCTGGCATTGCTTAGGATTCTCTCTCTCCTTCTCTGTCTGCCCATCCCCTGCTCGTGCTTTCTCTCTTTCTCTCTCAAAACAAATAAATAAAACATTAAAAAAAGTAATTGTGTGACATATCTTACTGTTTTAGTCTGTTTTAATCAGAATTGGCTTAACTTGATGAAATAAATGACTCTGAGTCAAGTGCTTTTACCTGGATTGTGTGAGATTTTGTCTGCTCATTCAGACCACATGGTTAGAGTGTGATCGCAGTTGTTCCCCCCCAAAAAGAGAATTGCGGTTTTTAGAAGAGTCCAATAGCTATAGTGAAATCAGTTGTACAATATTTCTCTTATAAAAGCCTAGTCTTATTGCCTGGATTAATATTTTGTCTCTCCTCCTTTCTCTGAGAGTAGTTTATCTCTGTAATCTTGCATGTTCATTTGTCAACTGTGTACTCTGTTTTCCATTGTGATACTCCACTGAAGCTACTCACAGACATAGTTAAGAGAACTTTTTTGTTCCTATTTGATCTTTTGGACACATAAGGCATTAACCATTGTATTTTGAATTCTTAACTCTATGCTACCATTTCCCCCCTTATTTCTCAAGTACTTTCTTTTAATTTTTTTTGAGTTTCTCTTATTCTTTTAGCCCTTTAGGTTTCTGTGTCCCAGGCTATCTGTTCTAGAGTTTTTTCTCAGGGCAACTTCATTTAAATCCATGGGTTTAAATACCATCAAACACTGATAACTCCCAAATCTAGATGCTGAGTCCAATCTCTTCTGAGCTTTGACCTTTCTTATTATTGTGCCTAATAAATGTCACTTTCTTCACTACTACGTGATTATCTGATAGATACCCTATAAACCAGACCCGGACTCTTTATTCTTCATTTCATTGAATAGAACCACCATCCAACCATCCAAGCTAGAAACCTGAAAATTTTCTAAAATTCTTGTATCTTCTTTCATTCTACTGCCATGTGTATTTGTGCACCAGGTCTCTACGATTGTATCTTGCTTTTATTTCTCATGTTTATTCTCTTCAGTTTTATTTCTTGCTGTGTTAGTGTCCTACCAAGTCTCCCTGCTATTGACTTTCAGCTAAAAATTGTTTGTTCTTTTGCATATTGTGTAAGGCTCCTGTTTAGCATCCTTCCTTAGCCTGTCAAATACTTTAAGAAGAAATTCTTTATCATACAAAACCATTCACGACCCATTATCTATATTTATGTCAGAATCTGGTCCCTTTCTTTTTCAGTCTTACCTTGGATCCTAGATTAAATATACAGAAAGTTTCAGTACCATGAGGTTTTAGATCCTAGAGGGAGAACTAACCCGTCCATCATCCTCTGGCTAAGAACCTAGGTTTAAACTTAGCATGTTACTATTCTGAGGTCCACTTTGTGGACTTTTTTTTTTCTTTTAATAGTATATATCATCACTTCCTTAAAGTTTTTTAAGGTTCTAGAGTTTTTTAAGCTTCAAGATAATTGGCCCTTAATTAACATTAGCCATCCTGTATGCTTTCTTAATTAAATTTCTGTTTGTAATTGGCTTTGTTCTCTTAGAATTGGAACTAGTGTATAGAGAAGAAAATTTTGAGGTAAAGGAGGATCATATTTTACAGGATTATGGGTTTTTTTCCTTGATCAGTCATTGCTTGATGTGATTTTTGAGTTAACAGGTTTGTAGGTGTTAATATATGGGATCTAATATTTTAAATTGTCTCTTAACAGATATCTTCAGGAAGTAGGTTACACAGATACAATATTAGATGTCCGATCTCAGCGGGTAAGGTCATTACTTGGACTATCCAGTTCAGAACCAAATGGATCGGTAGAAACAAAGAACTTAGAACAGATCCTGAATGGAGGTGAATCTCCTAAGCAAAAAGGACAAGAAATCAAAAGGTATGATCTGTAGGTTCACACTGTTTATATAATGGGAATTATGAATCTCTTTAACTTCTTGTTACTACTAGGGTAACAATTTTTAAAGCAGGTAGAATTCACATTTAAAGACTTTTCTTGTACATGGTAATAGGGGCAAATAAAGTTTAGCTTAGATGCTTTTTAAAATTGACCTGTTTTAAGTTTTGATGCCAAGAGAATGGCTATAGTTCTGAAATAGGTGCTAAATTTAAATTTGAGAGTGATTTCTTGCAGTTCTGAGCTATTTTAACATCATGATTTTAAAATTTTGCTAGGGTATTTTCAGTAAATTATATTGGTACTCTGTAACTAGAATAGCAATGGTTATATACACACTAGTGTGAAAGAAACAAGGTTTTGCATTATATTTGGGCTTAGAAAATCACCAGTTACACTTTTTAAAATTAAATGTCTTTACTAAGATAAAATTCACACACTATACATTTCTGCCATTTAAAGTATATAGTTTGTTTTTAGGATATTCAGACTCACTCAGCCATCACCACAATCTTAGTTTAAAAAAATTCATCATCTCACTGGGGCGCCTGGGTAGTGCAGTCACTTGAGCCTCCGACTCTTGATCTTGGCTCAGGTCATGATCTCATGGTTCATGAGTTCGAGCCCCACATTAGGCTATGTGCCCCTCTTTTATCCTCTATAGCTCACGGAACACACTTCCACCAATGGTGGTATATTTTCAAGTGAAGTTGAACCAGTGATTTCTGATTTCTTCAGAAATAAAGCAACTTAGGGTAGATTTTCCTGAACTGGAAACAGGAGGATTATCTCAGTCTCCAGCTAAGCAGTGAGATTCCCTGTTTTCTTCAAGTATTCAGCATCTGGTATGTTGGCAGCGGGTCTGATATCCCTTCCCGGGGAGATGTTGAAATTTATTACATTAATAGTCCTAATGATCCTGACAATTGGGATCTGCCAATGAAATGGTGAGCCTCTGTCCTATCATGCAAAAGTGAAGCCAGCTGCTTGGGAAGGCATGCCCATGTACACAGTTCATACAGCTAGCCTTTTGGTGCTTCACTTTTAAATGTGAGCATTTAGGAAAGACTTTAATACAGTAATTAGAGACCAAAGGAAACAAACAAAAAAAGAAACTCAGAAAACAGAGAGTAGAAGAGTTTCAAAACCATAATTACTTTTCTAAAAAGACTGAGAGAAGATAATACATCTACAAAACAAATAGGATGTTCTTCTATTCTGTTCTATTCTATTCTATTCACTTATTTTGAGAGCAAGAGAGCACATGAGGGTGGGTGAAGGACAGAGAGAGATGGGGAGAGAATCTCATGCAGGCTCTACACTGCCAACACGGGGTCCAATGCAGGGCCCAAACCCACAAACCGTGAGATCATGATCTGAGCTGAAATCAAGAGTCAGGCGCTTAACCAACTGAGTCACGTAGGCACCCTGGTGGGATGTGTTTTTAAAAGGTTCATCTTAAAGCTAATAGAAATTAAAAGGTGTCATAGAAATGATTTCTATGTAAAACTTGGAAGATAAGATGGAAGAATCACCTCCCACCCCCAAAAATAAAAAAGGGAAGAGAGGAAATGGAACTGAAAAGGTAGGAAAATTCATAGATCACTCCAGCAGGGCCAACATCTGACTAGGAATTTCAGAAAGAACAGGTAAAGTTATCTTACAGATTATTAAAATAGTAATAAAAGAAAATTAGCTGGAATATAGTTACAGCATGTATTTCCAAGGGTGTTTCCAGTTGGAAAGGATTCTTCCCAATTACACTATAAAATTAATTTTAAAAAAGATGCATACAAAGTTGGGTGAGCGATCCACTCTTGATTTGGCTCAGGTCATGATCCTGTTGACCTGAGGGTTGTGGGATTGAGCCCTGTGTCAGGCCCTATGCTCAGCATGGAGCCTGCTTACAATTCTCTCTCTCTTTCTCTTTCTCTCTGTCCCTGTCTTCCTCTGCCCCTCTCCCCTGCTCACGCTCTCTCTCTCAAAGAAAAACAAAAAAGCAAAGGCCACCATCATGAATGCCAGAAAGAAACATCTCAAAATAAACAGCATACTAGCATGCAAGTAGTAAAGTCTCAGACCTTGTAGATGTAATTTTCATTTTCCTAAAGACTAATGATGTTGAGTATCAGTTTATGCTATTCATGTATCTTTTTGATACAGTGTCTATTTGAGTAATTTTCCCTTTTTATTGTTTTATTTGTTACTGTTAACATTTTAAGTGTTCTTTATATGTTCTGGACACAGGTCCTTCATCAGATATGTGACTTGCAAATATTTTCTCTCAATCTATAGGCTTCTCTTTAAATTCTCTTAACAGTGTCTTTCAAAGAACAAAGTTTTTAATTTTGGGAAGTTGGATTCATCATTTTCCTTTTATGGATTGTGTTCTATTTGTCTTATAAAGCCATGCACATATATTGCTGTGATCAAAAACAATTCTAAAAACCTAAAACATGAGTTTCACTTTAGAGACAGAAATTTCTCTCCAAGGGACAACACTGCTTCGTTTGTCAAAGTCCAAAACAGAATTCTCAGGTCTTCAATATACTATTTTCTATTTTTCTGCTATTAATGTACCAATTTTGTCAACTATCATTTTGCCTTTCATTTAATCCCCAAATGTTAAGAGTTACAGTAAATGTTGAGCTGAAAAGTATATGTTCTGTTATTGTGGTAGTTTTTTGTTTGTCTTTACTAATTTGTATTTGGACAAACCATCTCTTAAGTACATTCAGTTTTTATGCAGGCCCTTAAACAATGTGCTGGAACAGGCAGAGTATAGTAGACCTGTTAAAATCTATGCCATGTTAAAGGGCTATTAAAAAATAGTCTGGGGGCGCCTGGGTGGCTCAGTCGGTTGAGCGGCCGACTTCGGCTCAGGTCATGATCTCACGGTCCGTGAGTTCGAGCCCCGCGTCGGGCTCTGTGCTGACAGCTCGGAGCCTGGAGCCTGTTTCAGATTCTGTGTCTCCCTCTCTCTGACCCTCCCCCATTCATGCTCTGTCTCTCTCTGTCTCAAAAATAAATAAACGTTAAAAAAAAAAAATTAAAAAAAAAAATAGTCTGAATGATATTGTATCCTTAGAAACAATCAGGGAGGGGGGAAAAAAAAACTCCAAATTTTAGATTATTCTTTTTGGTACCCAAAGATCATCTAGTTCAACCCAAACAGTTTACAGGTAAAGAAACTGAGGCTAAAAGGTTTAAGTGACTTGGCCAAATTCAGTCATGTAGTTAATGGAAGAACAGAGACTTTTATTGTGAGAGGCTGTGTTGAGCTGAAATTTCCACCATTCTCTTGCTGTGTTATTAGACATTTAAACAGCTTTTTAAAAACTTCTTTTGTAAATAGAAGAGGAACTCAGATTATAGCTTAAAAAATGAGTTTGTAGGTAGATAAAAATAAATTACAACTATTACCTAGTACACAAATGGTTCTGAAAGACTTGAAAGTATTTCTTTAGTATATTAAAAATCCTGTTTTCTAGGTAAGAATATCTGTGAAATGGATTGGAATATCTATGTCTGATTTACCCCATAACTTTAAATCTGGGCAGGTTTTAGTCTTCAAATATTTGGGCCAAGCTACAAGAGGTTGTAAAACTTTAAGAAATGCTAAGTTTAGGGGCACCTGGCTGGCTCAGTCAGTAGAGCATGTGACTCTTAGGGTTGTGAGTTCAAACCCCATGTTGGGCATGGAGCTTACTTAAAAAAAGAAAAAGAAAAAAATGCTAAGTTTAAGTTGCTTGCTTGTGATGGCTTTATTTTGAGAAATAATAGCACATTTGAGTGTCTATCACTATGTGATTTTATTTTGATACAGTAATTACTCAAAAATATTTTGGACAGTAAACATTGGAAAAACTTAATCACTTTTACTTGAGCCAGAAAACAATCTTTTCTTGGGTAGAGTACTTAGGCGTTACATTATAAGTAGGTTATCATTTGAATCTTTATACTACTTTCCTTCCTTTTATTTTTTTAAAATTTATGAGAAAGAGCACAAGCAGGGGAGGGGCAGAGAGAGAGAGAGGGAGACACAGAACCTGAAGCAGGCTCCAGGGTCCAAGCTGTCAGTGCATAGCCCAACCCAGGGCTCAAGCTCACGAATTGTAAGATCATGATCTGAGCCAAAGTTGGACACTTAACTGACTGAGCCACCCAGGGGCCCCTCTATACTACTTTCAAGTACTGTTTTAAAATAGGAACCAGAAAGAAATGTTAGAATTAACCATTGGAATATCTGGATTCATCTTTTTCCCCTTTGACAGGCCTTCTGGTGATGTTCTTGAGACATTCAATTTTTTAGAAAATGCTGATGACAGTGATGAAGAAGAGGAAAATGACATGATTGAAGGCATCCCAGAAGGAAAAGATAAACATCGGATGAATAAACACAAAGTAGGAACTCATTTTTTAATTTTTATTAGCTAATACACACACTGTGGCTGTGGGAGGGCAAGTCCTGATCCCTCAAAAGCCAGAGGTGGGCTATCTGCTCTCACTCTCTCTCCCTCACAGCAGGGCTTTCATTCTGCACAAGCAGATTCAGAACTACTCACCCTTGTTTCTCTCCGTATGCCTGGCTTCCCAGGAGCCTGCAGCTGAGATGCCCAAGTGAGGATGGGTCAGTTAGTTGCAAATTCCCAAAGCTTCCTAGGAGAGCCTGGAGATGTGGAGGTGGGGCCTCAAGAAGGGGTGGCTCCCCGATCCGATATGGACGTCGCCCTCAGCCCTGGGTGGAACAAGATTATTTACACTGTACTGTCACAGTGTTTTTGCACTTTTCAGATGTTCTAGATAGTACATATTGTATCTTGGTAGTACATATTACTTTGTTTACGTATTTGAGATACAGAAAGGCTAAAAACTTGAGAATATATATTTGGAATACAACATTAAGGAGCTTTACATGTCAGTGTGCACTCCACTGGGTCATCAGTCCTAGTACCTACCTGATACAGTGTCTATGTTTGCTACTTTATTTTCCCAATTTGATACACACCTTATGATGTTTTGGTATTTTGAGATGAACTCTGAGTACAAAGCTGTACCATAACACAGGATGTCAGTTGTTGGTGTGACTGGACGTACTTGCATCAATAAAAGAACATGTTGCTCCCCTTGAAAAAAAAAAAAATCTGTTCTATTTGGAATAGAAATTTTCAAGATGTCTTAAGTTACATTAGAGTGATTGATCATTTTTTATTTTATCATATCACATGCAAGTTTTATATATAGTCAGCTGTTACTATTACCCACATGTAGTAGAAATTATTATTTGGTGTATCATTCACTAACTAGCCATAAAGGGTCTGTTTTTATAGAGCTAGTTGGTGGTTTGAAACTTTAAAAAAAATAACCAGGAACCCTCTCTCCACTGCTGCTACAGTTAATAGTCACTGCTGAAGTCTGACTCTTCATGTGCAGTAAAACACATGGTAAATTAACTCAAGTTACAGTGGGGATACTCCCACTCTGGATGAGGGAGTAAACTGTGGATTGTAAATATGTGTGTTCACATTCTTGTTTTTTGGTAAAGATTAATAAAAATTTACTTTTGCTTGTAACCTAGGAAACTGGATTATCTATTTGATCAGTGATATGATTTAACTATAAATATAAGCAAATTAGACGATCCATTTTTGAATTATCTTAGTAGTATATATTTTTTTAATGCTTACTTATTTTTGAGAGAGGGAGAGAGCATGAGCAGGGAAGGGGCAGAGGGAGAGAGAGAGAATCCCAAGCAGGCTTCACACTTAGAGAGCCCAGCACAGGGCTCTGTCTGAACTGTGAGACCTGAGCCTAAGTCAAGAGTCAGACACTTAATTGACTGAGCCACCCAGTCACCCTGAGAATACTTCAAGTATGTTAAAAAAAAAAAAAAAAAGTGGATAGGTTAAGTTTTGGTTCCTTGGGATATTAAGTAATGTGGGGAAAATGCCAGCTTTCCTCAAAAAAAGTTGCCACACTGTAATTGCAGTTCTCAGTGTTTCTGTCACATTTCATGTGTGTAACATGGGTGAATAGAGATTTTGATCCTTTCCCTTTTTTTGTTTTGTTTGTTTTTTTCCCCCTGGGATGCATAGCACTGTTATTATCACAGCTATTGACCTAAGATCAGTTAATATCCTTCTTAGCTATGCCATATCCCTGTGAATAATAGAATCTGTAGGCACTTCTCAGTGAGTGAAATCAGTTCAACACAGTGTATCAGAATATAAGTGATTGCATGGGTCTATAAATAGGGTAATTGTGAATCTTATAATTAAAGAATTTAAATATTCTTGCTTAGTATTTTAACGATTTTGTACTACCACATACATTACTTGCATCGCATCTTAACCGTAATCTTCACATGGTGCTGTTAACCATTTATATAGGGTACAATCTATGATTGGTGAACTACATGGAAAAACTAAAATTTTGTGTATTTAAGTAATTTAAAAATGGGAGTATAAATATAAAGTTAATGGTGTTATTCATATGTGGAATTTGAGAAACTTAACAAGACCATGAGGGGGAAGGTAAGGGAGAAAAGTAGTTACAAACAGAGAGGGAGGGAGGCAAACCATAAGAGACTCTTAAATACAGAGAACAAACTGAGGGTTGATGGGTAGGGAGGGGAATGGGTGATGGGCATTGAGGAGGGCACTTGTTGGAATGAGCACTGGGTGTTGTATGGAAGCGATGAATCACGGGAATCTACCCCCAAAACCAAGAGCACACTGTACATACTGTATGTTAGCCAATTTGACAATAAATTATATTAAAAAAATAAAGTTAATGCTGTTAAAAACATATAAAGGACCCCTTTAAAATCTAGGATAAAAATAATTTTTGGCTTATGTTCCATTTACAGATAGGTAATGAAGGTTTAGCTGCTGACCTAACTGATGATCCTGATACTGAGGAAGCACTGAAAGAATTTGATTTTTTAGTGACTGCTGAAGATGGTGAAGGAGCTGGAGAAGCACGGAGTTCAGGGGATGGCACAGAATGGGGTAAGTTGATAAAAAAAAATATGGGGGTGGGATAATATCTAGCCCTTAAAGATATATTGCTATTAAATATTATATGTGGAATGTGAGTATTTGAATGTATGGTAGCAGTTAAGCAACAGCAAGGAGAAGTGGTAGTGAATAATTTCAGGGTGTTCTGCACCAATTTATTTAGGTTTGGTGACAAAATTATGTTTAATATATACTTTTTGGTAGATTTTGATTTTTGAAGCTTATTGATTTAAAGGTGAAATAAATTCAGTTCCTTTCTTTTTAGCAGATTAAAAAAAACCATGCATGTATATACTTTTAAACATTCCCATTATTTAATTTGGCAATGTATCTAGGTTTAAAGAAGACTTAACTCTTTTTGTTATTCCTATATAATATTATCTGACTTATTACTAGAAAGTAATAAAGCTACTAATCCTTAATTATAGCTTTGTGTTGAACAAGGTTTAGTGAAGGTATTAAACTTTATTACATACAATATTTAGTATGCATATATTAAGGCCTAGCCTTTGGGAATGATATGTAATGCTAATAATAATTCAGCCATAACTGAAAGAAAAGATTTCTATTTATACAGGGTTGAAAACCTCATTAGAAAGTAAAATAAAAGTGTAAAAATTATATTAAGATAATAACCTGAGGTCCAGTATGTTGTTCATTTAATCAGCTTTTAATACAAGCATGTTATCTGGCAGGTAGAACACACATTGTGTTTACAGAGCTTTATTGGAAAAGGTTACTGTGTACGTTAACGCATATTTCAGTCAAACACCAAAGTTGCTTAGCTATTTGCAGGAGGAATTAGCACTAAATACTTAAAAACTACTTTGGTGATGGGAAACACGTTATTAAAAATGTTGTATTTATATATTGAACCAATATTGCTAATAGAAGAAATAAAATTTCATAGGTAAGATAATTGTTAACTATCCAGATAACAATTTCAAGCGCTTAAAAATCTGGATTTTGTTGCTAGCTTTCTTACTGTTTATAATTCTCAAGCATTGTTTCAGACCTTCACTTACCTCTTCTTCTAAGTGGGAAGAGAAGAGGCACATTAGT
The DNA here is from genome assembly GCF_023721935.1 of Panthera uncia. Taxonomy (NCBI): domain Eukaryota; kingdom Metazoa; phylum Chordata; class Mammalia; order Carnivora; family Felidae; genus Panthera; species Panthera uncia. The sequence continues at coordinate 65,098,833 of NW_026057582.1, forward strand.
TGAAAATAAGAAAAAACTTCAGAATTACTTTATAGTCTTTGATTATACATTTCTGTACTTACTTGAAAATAGCTATATTCTAGTTTACTTTTCTTAAGAATTAGCCTTGCTCAGGAGACATGGTAAAAGTATTAAAGTTTTTGTTAAGCTTCTTTGTGCAACCCATTCAAGTGTTGGAGATACCTATTTTTTTTTTTTCTAGTAGTTTCTAAAGTACTGGGGTTTTTTCGCAGGTTATTTTATAATTATATAAATACGTTTATATTATATATATATAATTATTTTATAACATGTATATTTCAGGTTTAGAACCCACAGACACATGAAGAAGAAATTAAAAATTACCTATAATGCCACTATGTAGAGAGAATCATGGTTAACATTTATATATGTATATTTATCTTTATTTAACAAAGGATTTTGCTGAGTGCTGATTTATAACCCACACTTTTCACTTAATAAATTGTTCTTCTGCAACAGCAGTTTTAATAGCTTCATAATATTTTGTCAATATGTTCCATTATTTAATTGGGGTTTTACTGAGGAATATTTAGATTATTTTCATTAAAGATAACAATCAGTTTTCGAAGATCTGTATAGCTAAATCTTGGCACATCATCATTCCTGCTTTCTTCACCTAAAATTGCTGGAAGTTTATTAGTCAAAAACATACAAAAATTTGGGGAATTTAATTTGTATAAAATGGCATTATTTCTTTAATAATGAAGTACCATATTGTTTACAGTTGATGGTCCTTCTTTCCAAAGACTTTTGCAGTTTGAGGAGCAGGCCTAAATAGTGAATGATAACTATAAAATGTTATTTACTTTTACTATTAATATTTGAGTGACCTGAATCTCTGTGTAAATGGAAGTAACTGAAAGTTTCTTCCTTACAGATGAGACTGAAACATCTTTAAAACATTTTAAGTTCTTTAGAAGGAAAGAACAAAATGGTTTAGGCAGTTTCTTTCCTTAACAAATGAAAACTGTCAAAGGATCTTTGCAGTGTTTCTGAATTTATCTTTTCTACTCAACAGGTTTTATATTCAGTTTTTCTAAAACAAAGAGGATGGATATACAGACATAACGTTTATTTAACTCATTTGCTTAAATTTGAATTTACTTAAATGGGAAGGTGGTGGTTTTGAGATTTAAATTATTGGGTAAAGGCAATTTTTTGGTATTTTTTTGGTTTGTTTTTAATAAGTAATGTATCCTAATGAAACATAACCCAGTACATACCCACAGTGGATAATATGTTACTTTGTATGTCAGAAATCTGCTCAGATATATCAAATTTTGAAACCTTTTATCATGTAAAACTGCTGCTTTTAAGAGAGCTTTTAAATCCTATTTTTTTCTCTTACCTACATTTGTAGTCTGAGTTTAATTTTGGTAGTTTTTAGTTTTTCTGCTAATCAAAAATGTTAGTGGGCTTTCTAAATTTGCTGTTTCTCTCATGGAGACTCAGCATTTTGAGCATGTTTGGTTTTTTTTTCCTCCAACTTGAAACTGTGATTTGTGGAAATGTATAGACTAAAAAAAAAAAAAATTAGTATCTGAATGTTTATATTTAAATATAATAGATAATTAAAGTATTGAATATATGCATAAAGTTGGTTATATTTTTATGTTACATTAAGTAGATTTATATAATTCCTCTACTTTGATAGTTAGCATTACCATAGAAGAATTTTATGTTTTTGTGGTTTTGAGTTGTTATGGGTCATTTTTTTGTGTGTGCATATTTGTGTTTCCTTTTAAACAAAAAAGTTCCCATAACTGATTCAACCTCATTTCTTGGTATTTTTCCCCCCTAGATTTTTAAAAAACAGAATTAATATGTAGAAGATTATGCTGCCTCTTCCTTTTTGCTCTTAACTATTTCTTAAAAGCAATATCAAATCAGCTGTTACTTACCAGGCAAGTTTCAGGATGTTTTCTGAGCACATATGCATTCACCAACCTGTTCGTTGCACTGCCTTGAGTTAACCTTTGTTTTCTAGACTTTAGGTTATCTTGCAAGTAATACTTGTTTTTTTCCTTAGGCTTACCCGTTTATTTTCTTTTGCTTTTTTACTCCAGTACCCTTTGCTACTTTAATTACAGTTACTCACAGCTTTATTTTTTCTACAGAGGTCTTTGAAAAACTGGCTATCTTACTAAAATTTTAGATCCTGTGGAATTACTTACCACTTAAGATTTTTTTTTGTTTGCTTCTGTAGGTTTAAAATGTGTCCATTTGGCTTACTTTAAGTGGTCATTTTTAAAAGTAATTAATTGCTTCATTAAGATGAGTGCAAATGATTAATTCTTCATATCACTTTTTTTTTTTTTTTGGAGTCTTCAGTAAGTGCACAGAAGGACTTCTCATACAGCACAGTTTTCTGTAAACTTCATGATTAGAGTACACGAAAAGTGAATTTTCTGTTTAAATCAGTATTACTACATTATTACAAACAGTATTAAAATTTGCAGATTTGACAAATAATCTTACGTGTAAATTTCAGTCTCGAGCAACCTACTTTTAAGTAATTCAAGTTGGCAAATTAACTTAAAGTTTTGGATTAATCTTTTTATATACTGACTACCTAAGATTATAGGTATATCCATAAGGGAGAAAGTGATAATAATTGTAGTAGGAAAGGCCCAAGGTACAGTAAGTAATTGAATTTGTATGTGTCATTCAAATAGAGTTTCTTTTACTTACTAGATATAGCAATCTATAAAAGGGGAGGAAAAAGGCTATTTAATGTCCACTGAATATGGATTAAGTCAGTGAGGCCCAGGCAGTTTATAAGACTTGTGAGCTAAAATAATGAGTTACCAAAAATGTAACAAGTGTTTTTTCCCTAAAATCTTACTATTTTGTCAGTCTTGATTGACTTAGCCTATATGTTTTGGTATAATTTTTATTTAGTGACATGCTTATATAAATTCCTGGTTGTTACTCTTTTACAGAGTGTTAAACTTCCTAATAACGAGGCTGTTTTAGAACTAAACACATGAAGGAAAAGCCCATAATACTTAAAAGGAATTCTAATAGACTTACGTTTATTCTGCTTCTTTTTAATGCTGTTTCTTCTAGATTACCATAGAGTAAAATTTTTGCAGGCACAAGTATCTACTTAAAATAAATACAGAGTTGTGATTCAGCTAAAATAGCTGAAGTTTCATCTTTAGCAGATGTACAGCAATGTATGTTTTCACTTTTCCATGCTTGTCACTGCTTTTATCTTACCCTAAAAAAAAATCAGCCCTAAAAAAATTCTTCAGTGGAATTTGAGTTTTGTTTTTTTGTTTTTTTTTGCTAATCTTAGTTGTAGACCAATGGAAGAAGGTAATGAGATATGGAACTATTTGGGTGGGGTGGGGGCCAAGGTGGGCTTCTCTGAATGCTTTGTATGTATTATTTGAGACATTGTATTTTGGAACTATATGTATGTATTATATTGGACTAGAATGCCTCTCCATTAGTATAGTTATCCCGTGCATGCAGAATCAGTGTGACAGAAGGTGCATGAGTATTTTCATCAATAAAATGGCACTGACCTTTCCAGCTTGCACTCTTATGAATAGTTCGCATGTAATTCATTCATTTGCTTTTATGATGCTGGCTGAATAATTTTTATTAACATTTTTATAAAGATGCAGTGATCTATTTTGTATAATGTTAGTTTTCTAATATAAGTCCGTTGAATATTAGTCATTGAAAGAATAATAACCTTCAAATTTGTGATTCATAGAAATGAAGCACCATTTAACTGTTAGTATTAACTGTATAGAAACTTGTGAGATGGGCTTTTAGAGTTTGAGCTGTGAATACCAAAACTGAAACTGCACCTTTAAAGTATTTTGGGTATATGCTGTTAGTACATTTTTATTATGATTATGTAAAGCTATAACAGTTAACTGCCAACAGCTTGCATTGCCAACTGCTGATTTTTTTTCTTTTAATAATATGCTGCATGTAGATAAAGATGACCTCTCCCCACCTACTGAGGTTTGGGATGTAGACCAGGGGCTAATAAGTAAACTGAAGGAACAGTACAAGAAGGAACGAAAGGGGAAGAAAGGGGTGAAGAGTAAGTGCAGATTCTATTACAATTTTTGTATACCAATCTTTGAGAAAAAAAAATTCTTCAACTCTGTGTTTTTTTTGTTTTTGTGTACTGGGCAACTAACTTTAAATTTTGTTGTATAATTAAAATTTATTTGAATATAATTTAGGATGTGTTATTAAATGCAAAATCATTTCAAATATGTTATTGAGGATGAAGGAAAGATTTCAAGGAAGGGTTTTTTGTTTTTGTTTTTTTAAGCTTTAAAAAGTTTACCAAATTGTAAGGAGTATTGGCCTTGGAATTAAAAGTAATAAAAATTTGTTCAGAAGGGAGAAAGTATAAATTTCCTTATTTTTTTAAGTAGGATGTTACAGCTGTAATCAGCTCGTATCTAGGTTACATCTTTTAGTTTGGGAATCCTTAAATTTAGTAAATTCAAAAGACCTTTCCATTGTTACTGCTTTCTGGCCTTAATCCAACAGCAAACCAGGACGCAGCAGAAAAATCTCTCAGGTAATATTTTCTTGACTTCTGTAGCAGAAGGCCACAAGAAAGGTTTGTTTGGTCAGTGAGTGAGGAACATTTGGTACCTCATAGTATTTTTCACTGTATTGTGTCCAACCACTGTACTATAAAAGTATAAATTTAGCTACAGCACCTCTCAAAGAAATCATTCATTTCCATTTTGTGAATCAAACTTTAAGAACAGCCACATGAACGACATCTTCAGACCTTTGAGTATTAAATGAAGACACTTGAAACTTATTTTGGGGAAACTTTTTTGACTATGTCAAGGACAAAGTGAATAGCAAAGACTAAAACCATATAGGCATTCTGTCATATTCCTTTCTGTGGAACAGATAGATTAGTTTATAAAATAGCGAGTGTAGTGGAAATGGGTATAAGTTTTTTTCAGTAAAACTCTTTTAAATGGTTTAATTTATTGTGGAAGCTAATAAATGTGTTTTGGGGACTTTATCTGTTACACAATTTTCTTTTATAACATTATGCTAATTTGTTATGCATGTGAATGAAAACTGTTCTATAAGAAGTTTCACATTATTCAGTGAACTGCTTTTTGTATTTAAATAATTTAGTGCTGGGTAGGGGCTGTGTTCAGCTCTAACATCACTTGCCTATATAATTTAAGCATGTGTAGTATGAAATACTTTTCACATGACGACTATTGTAATACAGACACCATGACATTAGAAATTTGGGATTTAGGTCTTTTTTTTAATGAAATGAAGTAGTTTAATATTAGATTACTTATTTAATGTATGTTTTTCATGAACTGACTCATCTGCTGAAGGTTTCTTTCCAAAATGTTAGATAATGTTGCTTTAATTTAAAATAAATACATTTTTTTTCCCTGCTGTCATTAGATCTATACCTTTTTCAGGTTTAGAAAGAAGATAGAAGTTAATTTAAGGTCTCTTTTAGTTGTAGGCTTTAACTGTTTCTAAAAAATGGTTTTATGTTTTTAAAATATGTTTACTTATTTAAGAAGTATTAGAAACAAATGAACTGAAACTAAAATTCAAAACCCCCATAAAATTTTAATTTAATTAACTTTTAAAACTAGGATATATTATGAACAGTTTTGTTATTTGTCTATGTAGTTGACACTTCATAGAAGACATCATTTCATGTCAGTAAATGTTCCCGCTGTATAACATGTTTTCATTTGTTTTTTAACCAAAAAAAAGTACCCTGTTGTCAAATATAAGATTGGAGAACTATGTGAAGTAGACAAAAGGGGGTTGCTGTGATTAAATCAGGAGCTGGGGCCCACAGAGCCATCATGCCTGAGGCTCTCATGTCTCAATACTGTTTCATTATCTAGATATGTGCTGTATTATTTAGCCAGGTCCTTTTAATTTTGATTTTATGTTGTTTTTTTCAAAAAAGGAACTTTGTTTATATAACCATAAAAATAACACATGATTGTTATTCAGACAGTATAAGAAGTATAATATATAGAAATAAAAAGAAAAAAATGAAAAACACCCGCAGACTTATTACCTAGAGATTAATATTTAGCAATCTATCTTTCCATGTTTTTCTAAGTATCTTTTTTTTTCATTTTTCAACAAGAATATCATTAAATTGTTTTTAAGTCATTTTTTCTTAATGCTTCACAGTCCTGTGAATGAAATACAATTTTAGTGGTTCCATAGTATTGTATTTTGTAGATTTAACCTGGCATCCATTAGTTAGACCTTCAGATTATTTCTCATTTTTAATGTTTTTATAAATGTCAAGTTACCTATATAAAGAGAAAGATATAAAGGTGAGGTTTCCAGCAAAATGTCTTAGTAACGAATTAGGAGATAATGTGTTTGTTTTTGCACTTTTCTGTGAATTTAAATTAAATCTTTTTGTTCTTGAATGTAGAGTTCAATGTAAGCATATTGGCTCTGAATCCCTGATATGAAGATAAAACTTAATGGGGGAAAAAAAACCTCCTTTTTATTTATTTTTTTAATGTTTATTGATTTTTGAAAGAGAGAGACAGTGTGAGCTGGGTAGGGGAAGAGAGGGAGGGAGACACAGAATCTGAAGCAGACTCCAGGCTCTGAGTTGTCAGCACAGAGACCAGTGCGGGGCTCGAACTCAGGAACTGTGAGATCATTACCTGAGCCAAAGTCAGACACTTAACCAACTAGGCTCCCCTACTTTTTAAATTGATGTATCATAACTTCTAATGTCTTAATCTAGGTAGATCATCATATGAATACAAAGATTAATTTTATGTGCAAAGGATAATTCATGAATTTTCTTATTCTTTTTAGCTATCTTTGTTGGATTTTATTCTGCTATTTTATCAGATATAGCTTTGTAAAAGGTAGAATAATTCATAAACTGAAATCTTTTGACTTCTTTATTTCCTTTATCCCAAAATGTGAGTGAATTAGACCCACTGGACCATAGCACTACGTTTCTACAGATTTTTAGAGGGAAGAAAATTATTTGCTAATTTTAGCACATACATTCAGCAGATGTAATCCAACCTAAATGCATTTTTTTTAATGAAAAAAAAAAAGGTGAGCGTATCAACTTTTTAACTTTGTAAAAAGATTCAACCATGATTTGACTCTTAATTGGAAAGAATTCTAAAATCCAAAGCTAAGAAACGAATGCGTGTCTTCTAACTTGTCTACTCCACTCTACCCTTTTCTTTCCACCTGAGGCAAAAGAAAATGACTTAAAAGTGACAGTTTTGCCTTAGATTGTAGATATAATTCAGTATTAATTTCATGTCATGCTAAGTGAGATATACTTAGGAGATACACTTTATCTGTTAATACTTTTTTTTAATAAAAAATTTTTTTTTAATGTTTATTTATTTTTGAGAGAGAGAGAGAGCATGAATGGGGAGGGGCAGAGAGGGAGACAAAGAATCTGAAACAGGCTCCAGGCTCTAGGCTCTGAGCTGTCAGTACAGAGCCTGACGGGGGCTCGAACTCACGGACAGTGTGATCATGACCTGAGCTGAAGTTGGATGTTCAACCGACTGAGCCACCCAGGTGCCCCTATCTGTTAATACTTCTAAAAGCAAAGATCATGAAACTAAAGAGACTTGATGCAGTTATTTTGCTCTCTGACTTCCTAAGTGTTAAGCTTCCTTTTCTTTTTAACTTTTTATTTTGACACAATTTAATACTTAAGGGAAAGTGCTATTGCAAGAAAAGTGCAAAGAATTCCATGTAATTTTCACCCAGGTTCCCCACATGTCAATATTTTACCACATTGCTTTATTCTTTCCTCTCTATAAATACATGCATTTATTATTAGGAACAGTTCAGAAAACAGGTTGTAACCGTGCTGTTCCTTAAATGCTTTAACATATGTTACCTGACCACAGAAACATTACCTAAGTGACCACAGTGCAGTGATGAAAATCAGGAAATTAATTGATGTAGTACTGTTATCTGCCCTACAACTCAGTTTTCTTTTATTCTTCAATAATTTCTTAAGTGTTCTATAATTGGCAAAGGGAGTCAAGGGGAAGGATCTAAATTAATTGTGTTAATATTTTGGTCTGGTATGATTTTTCTAGAAAAATTTTTGATGGTCTCCATTTTACTGTATTTCATACCTCAGTAAGAATGTGTAAGTAACAAAAATCAGAGTGTAGCATCTAGATTAAGTGTGAAGCATCTGAGGGGCACCTGGATGGCTCAGTCGGTTAAGCATCTGACTTTAGCTCAGGTCATGATCTCACGGTTAGTGGGTTCAAGCTCTGCATCAGGCTCTGTGCTGACAGCTCATAGCCTGAAGCCTGCTTTGGATTCTGTATCTCTCTCTCTCTCTCTCTCTCTCTCTCTCTCTCTCTCTCTCTCTCCCCTTCCCCTGCTTGTGTCTCTCTCATAAAAATGAGTAAACACTAAAAAATAAAAATTAAAAAAAGTGTGAAGCATCTGAAACCTTTATTTACAATATGAGGGAGGAGTTAAAAATCTTTTAAGATTTCCTTCGATTTTTGTCTTTTTCAACATGGAAAGTTTAAATTGTGGATTATGGTGTATTTTCTTTTGATAGATGCTTTTATTCTATGCCCCTTTGTTACTCCTGTGCTATTTAAGACCTTTAAAATTGAAGCTTATTAAAATTAGATTATTTCGTATCTTTTCTTCAAGCGATTTATAGGCTTTTCCCATTTCAAAGATTCACATTCTGAGAATACATATGTTTACAGTTCTGGTTCTTAGTGAATGAACTTAGTTTTCCTAATGAGTGTCATTTGTTCCAACTTTCCGGTCTTTTCAGTGTATAGAATATGATTTTCATTCCCCTTCTTTCCTAGTGTTAATTGAATTTCTGTACATCTTTTGATTTGATTGTCAGTACATTGGAAAAGGGAAGTCTTTATTTTTTTCAGTATTTTTATTTTTATTTATTTATTTTTTTTAATTTTTTTTTTTAACGTTTATTTTTGAGACGGAGAGAGACAAAGCATGAACGGGGGAGGGTCAGAGAGAGGGAGACACAGAATCTGAAACAGGCTCCAGGCTCTGAGCTGTCAGCACAGAGCCCGACATGGGGCTCGAACTCACAGACCGCGAGATCGTGACCTGAGCCGAAGTCAGCCGCTTAACCGACTGAGCCACCCAGGCGCCCCTTCAGTATTTTTAAAATATAAATTATAAGTGAGTGTCCCTGGATTGTTTTCTCATTTTCATTTTTTTTACATTTCCTATGAGTGTTTGTCACTTGTTCTTCCAGATCCAAGATGACAAACCATCACCAGAAAATGTAATAATTTTGTCAAGTCTGAATTTTGTCCAAATATCTGTATTTTGAACATTTTATCATTTAAGGAGAAATTATTCATTTGCAACAATAACATTTTGTAAGTGTTTCAAAACAACTTGGCACACACTATGAAATATCTTTGATATTTAAGCTGCTTCTGTCTAGGAGTATAGTATAAATTTGAAGAGCTCATAAAACAGTTCAGTATTCTCTTTTGCATCAAATCAGAGACAAAAAGCAGTTGTTTCATAGCAAAAGGGTGTGGTTGGTTTTATATTTCCTGCTTTAATTTCACATCTTTAAAACCAACCATTCACTTCATCAACTCAGATTTCTTTGTTTTTTGTCGTTCCCCCCCCCCTTCCCGCCCCGACCCTGAGAAAATACCTTAACTAATTCATTTTGACAAGGGTCAGAAAGTATCAGATTGATACTCTTTAGAGCAGTACTCTTTTTAAAACTACAGAATCCCTTTGTGGCTAAACTAGTTGATTTTCCTTATAATTGTGATGTTATTTTTTTAAGATGATATTTTATCATGTGAAAACTTTATTCTAGCTAGAATAATAGAAAGTAAAACAGATCTAGTAAACATGATATAAATCCTTATTTAAAAATTTTATTTATTTATTAAAGAGAGAGAGCACGCGAGAGTCAGTGGGGGAGGGGTAGAGAAAGAGGGAGACACAGAATCTGAAGCAGGCTCCAGGCCCTGAGCTGTCAGCACAGAGCCCAGCCTGGGGCTTGAACTCACAAACCTTGAGATCATGACCTGAGTCGAAGTCAGATGCTTAACTGACTGAGCCACCCAGGTGCCCCAGCTAAATCCTTATTTTAAAATAAACTTAACTTTTCCAGATTGCCTACTAACGGTTGCTTTCACTTCAGAATATAAGTTTTGATAAACACAGGGTGCTTTTGAGAAAAGGAAAATGTTAGATTCAGTTAAAAAAAAAAAAGTACTGTTTTATTTAGAATAATACAATCTATAGAAAGGTAAATTTCACACGTCCTGAATATGTGTGATTGAGAATATGTATAGGTTTAAAAACACTAACACAGCAGTCATCAGTTCATAGTTTGGCTTACATGTGGCATAATTAGTATGTGTTTCATTGTCCTGTAATCTGTTTAGAGGATTGTGATTTGTATAGATTTGATGGCCATGGTTTAGGAGGTAGGTGGGTTGTTTTGTAATTCATAGTAAAAAAATATGTTTTCCATGTTGTAAAACTATTTTTCCTTCTGTGGAGTCCAATAGTAATTAAGAATCAGATTTTATTTAATAAATGCTTAATGAGTTTTCAATTAGGCCCTTGAATGTTTTTATAATGTGTATAGTATTGTTATACTAATACCTTTACAGTGTTCTCAATACTGCTAATTAGACTCAGATTTTTTACTTGAAATTGTATCTTGTTGCATTTATTATATTTAGGATCTCAGATAGATTTAGAAAGAGAATGAAGACACATTAAATTTGTATTTGAGGTGTATTCTACAAACTAGGGACTAAATAAGACTTATATCTGGTTATGAAATCTGCTTTGATCTTGTAGCAATTTTTGAGAAACTAGAATTAAAGCAGTGTTCTTACATCTTCTCCTGAACTTGGCACTATGCCACAAAAAGACTAATGTTTGTAGTAAAAAAAAAAAAAAAAAAAAGTTATTACGTAATTTGGGTTCTTCAGTTTAAATAATAACTTTCATGTTATCTCCTAATTTCCTTTCCTTCCACATTTTTCAGTCTGTGTATTCAGGAAGATTATGACTTCACATCTGTAATAAAATCCTTTCTCATCTTTATTGTTTTTGACATTACCTTTCATGAAATTATCTGTAAGGTAATATCTAATAAAGTCAAATGTTATGGTACATACAAGTATAATAAGAATGAGCAGGGAAAGGTCAGCAAAGGCTTCATAGAGGAGATGGAACTGGTTTGAAAGAATGGGTAGAATTGTGATAGGTTGAAGTGCATGTTAGAGGATAGAACTTTGTGTGTGTGTGTGTGTGTGTGTGTGTGTGTGTCTAGGAAGTGTTTACACTTTCCTGAAGAATAGCTGAGGACAAAATATGGAAGAAATAAACTTTAGTGAATATTGATACATAGGGAAACTGCTTTGACTTGAAAATCAGGGAGATTGTTGTCATGGAGCATTAAAAGATAAATAAGGTTGGATAGGAAAAATAGGAACAGATCATGAAGCACATGCAAGATGAAGGACAAGATTTCAGTTAGCTTTGATCCAAAGAATGTTGCGGTTTCTGAGTAAAGGGTGATAATTGTGATAATTTTAGAAAATTCATTTGGCTATGGTATGCAAATTTGATTAAAGATAAGTGGAGCTGGGAGGTAGGAAAACTAGGAAATCTATGGCAGTAATTGATAAGAGTGAAAGCTTTTATTAGAATAAAGTCAACAGAAAGAGGAGATTAATCTGAAGAATAATAAAGGAGAATTCTTTTTAAAAACAGCACCCCCACCCCATTTTAAAAGTTGAAGAAGAATTGTTAAAATGTAGTGTAGAAGTTTAGAAAAGAAACCAGACCAATGGTGGCGACACTCATAAATGGGAAAGTTACAAAGGAGAGCTATTTTGTGAGTAAGGATAACTAACTTTTTTTTTAATTATTAAACCTTTTTTTTATTAAATCTTTTTTTGTTTGTTGTGTTTTTCACATTACAGAGTGTGTGGGGAGGGGCAGAGGGAAAATGAGACAATCCCAAGCAGTCTCCATGCATGCCCTGGGCATGGAGCCCTGGGGCTTGATCCCACAACCCTGGGATCAGGACCCTAGCCGAAATCAAGAGTCAGACGCTCAACTGACTGAACCACCCAGGTGCCCCTGGATAACATTTTTTTTTTTTCATGTTGAATTTAATTGATGGTTAGACATCCAGTTGGCAGTTTTTCATTTATTAGAGAATTTGCACTCACTTCAGTGTCACAGAGAAAATCCTCATCTAAATCTCCATGGTAATTATCTTAGAAAATTGAGACTATTTGACATATTGCATACCTCCATCCAGGAGTAGAGATACTTTTTAAGAAGTTAGGGATTACGGTTAAGCCAATAAATGTGTAAGATTTCACCAATTTACATTAAGTGTTAATACCTCACTGCGTAGCATTCTGTTAGGGAGGGATACACAGATGAATGATAATTCCTGTAGAGTTACTGATACTCTTTTTAAAAATTTTTTTAAAATGTTTATTCATTTTTGAGAGAGAGTGTGACAGAGATGAGAGAGAAAATGAGCAGGGCAGGGGCAGAGAGAGGGGGAGACACAGAATCTTAAGCAAGCTCCAGGCTCTGAGCTGTCAGCACAGAGCCTGACTTGGGGCTTGAACTTAGCAACTATGAGATCATGACCTGAGCCAAAGTCAGAGCCTTAACTGACTGAGCCGCCCAGGTGCCCTTAGAGTTACTAGTATTTTAATACCCATAGTGAAATTTAATAATTATACAGCTGTCCAGTCCATTAATGTAAATACAGGGTCATGATGTGTGACCTTGGGTTTGCCTGTTTTAATTGTTTTACTTGATATTAACTTATAATATTTTCTTTTGTTTTTCCAAATTATTTTTTTCTGACATTCTTGAAGCTATTTTCTTTCAAAATTATGAGAAACAGTTCTGTCATTTCTGAAGTTCAGAATTAAAAAGATCCCACAGTACTGCAGATGCTTTTGAGTTTTATATATTTTGGCCTGAATTTTCCAGGCTACAGCTGAAATTCTCCCCTTAAATTTACAGCCTATGACAGTGTTGACTTTTCATACTGAGAATCTCAGCTCATGGATAAATTAGGCTTTGCAAATTTGGGAAAATGAAGCAAATTTTTGAGAAAAATTGTGGTTAATTTGTTAATGACACATTTGTGTAAATATGGTAGGAAAATATTCACATAAACACCAGGGAAAGTTAATTGTAGCACTCTTATAAAAATCATGTGTACTTATTTCTTGGTTAACTTTTTAAGATAGTTAAATTGGAAAACAGTCATGTTTTATTCTGTGATTTGTTAAACTTTAATCTTAAATACCAAAATTTCCTTTTGTTTTAAGAGTACCTTCTGTGTCTTTGAGCTTACAGAACTTTGGTTGAGTGACTGAATACTCAGTTTTATACTTAGATATAAAACATAGTGAATATGTTTCTCTACAGAAATTGTGAATGTATTAAGTATTTAAATCTTTTTAATATTTCTGGAGGGATGGCTTGGAAAATTGAAGACATTTAATTATTTGAGATTTTTATAACTAGAACTTCTTTCAAAAAGCCTGTTTTGTTAGTAAATTAGTTTTAAAGGCTGCTAGCAAGACAGGCAGTAGCCAATAAATGAACCTATACTGCTGACATTAATTTATAGGGTCAGCAGGACAAAACTCTATCACAAGATAGCTGATCTGGGAGATAAGCTGCCCCTTATCCCTTCACGAATGATTAGTCAGTCTAGTTCAGCCTCTATTAGAATGACTGATCATGAAGTTGTAAGAGCAAAGGAAGGTACAAAATTTAGCTACCAGGTTTATTTAAATTACAAAAGACATTAATTCCAAAATCACATCTACTTAATATTGTGAAATTTGCTGCTGTTTTAAAATGCTGAAGATCAGCTTATATAATCTTCATAGAAGGTGTTGGGCAAGCTCTTGGTATAATTGTCTTAGGGATTTTGGAATTTTTGGCTTTTATGTCTGCATATTTTATTTTTGTTTTTAATGTTAGATGGAGTTGTTTCTGCCGGTCAATTCAGAGTACTTTCCTGAAATCTAACTTTAGCTTACAGATCTAATAGCATGAACACAGTAGTTTAAAAAAGGAGTTTAAATAGTACATATTGGGAAAAAACTAGTCATTTTGTCATTTTGCTTGAATTTAGCTACTGATAATGTAACTACTGCTTTTTTAGGAGACAACTAAATGCCAAACATTTACTGGGAACTTTATATATATAATTTCTAAAAATATATGGAACAAACGGCCAATTTAATTATTCTAGAAAAAGGTAACAGCATTATTGTTTAACTTGGTACCAAAGATATTCTTACCTAGTAATGAATTTTCTAAAATGTGCCTAAGCTAGAAATGTGTAGGAAATGAAAGTACTGCTTAAGGCATTTTTACCAAAATTGATTATAGCAGAAAATCTATAGATGTATTTGAATCACTTAGAAATCTAGGTCTAGGTAGTTATAATTCTAAGTAATGAGACTGAATTCTTGCCAAAGGTTTATTGTGATATAGGATAATTCAGTATCTGATAATTTGGCCTATAGACTGCATTTCATTGTTGTTTCTGCTTTTGCTGTATAAGGGAGTTTGATGCCCCAGTTAAATGTTTTTGAATACCTCTTTTTTTTTTTTTTTAAGACTTCTCGAGTAGCACATTTTTCATACAGTTAAATAATTTTGCATTTTTCCTTATAGTCATCTCTGCATGTAATATTTACCATTCATCATAAACTGTAAGAAAATTTAAGGTAGAATAAAGAAAATCTCTAAAATAATAAAACCAAAACAAAATACATTAAAGCATGAAAAATAGCAGTGTATTGATTTTTCCAGATCCAGATTTTTCCAGATCTCTATTTTCCTGTTTTACTTTAAGAGGTGTTTTCTTTTCTTTTTTTATGTTTGTTTATTTTTGAGAGAAAGAGCATGTGCTAGAGCAGGGTAGGGGCAGAGAGAGAGAGGGAGACAGAGGATCCAAAGTGGCTCTGCACTGACAGCAGAGAGCCTGATGCGGGGCTTGAACTCACGAAACCATGAGATAGGACCCTGAGCTGGAACCAAGAGTCGGACACAACCTACTGAGCCACCCAGGCACCCCTGTATATGTGTCCTTTTTAAAGGAAAAATTTAGGTCAGTAATCTGACTCTTTCTTAATGGTAGGAGGAGGAGGGGGCCAGTAAGCACAAACCTAATTACACATTTTAAAGGGTAAATTTTTAGAGTTTGTTATTTAAAAAAGTTGCAAATCACCTTGGACTTAGAGGTAAGACGTGAACATTAGAGTTCATAACCTCTTGTTTCAGTGGCAGTCTCCAACTTGATGCTTTCCTGTTGAATTCCATGTCATATTGCAAATATTTATAAAGACAGAATGTTTTCAGCCAGACCATTAAAAAAAAAAAACAAAACGTAACCAGTCATTGGTAGATTTTCAGGCTTTTTGGTATTTTAAAGTGTATTTATTATTTTGAGAGAAAGAACGTGAGCGAGTGGGTGGGTAGGCACCCAAGCGGGTGTAGGGGCAGAGAGAGAGAGGAGAGAGAGAATCCCAAGCAGGCTCCTCACTGTCAGCACAGAGCCTGCTGCAGGGCTTAGTCCCACAAACCATGAGATCATGACCTGGCCAAAATCGAGAGTTGGATGCTAACCAGCTAAGCCACCCAGGCGCCCCTTTATTTTTATTTCTATTTTATTTTTATTTTTTAACGTTTTTATTTATTTTTGAGACAGAGACAGCATGAGTGGGAGAAGGGCAGAGAGAGAGAGGGAGACATAGAATCAGAAGCAGGCTACAGGCTCTGAGCTGTCAGCACAGAGCCTGGTGTGGGGCTCGAACTTGTGAACTTGGAGATCATGACCTGAGTTGAAGTTGGACGCTTAACTGACTAAGCCACCAGGTGCCCTGCCCCTTTATTTTTAAATGCTTATTTTATTTTAGAGAGCAAGCAGTTTGGGGAGGGGCAAAGAGAGAGGGGGACAGAATCTGAAGTGGGCTCTGCTCTGACAGCAGAGAGCCTGATGTGGAGCTAGACCTGACGAACTCTGAGATCATGACCTGAGCTGAAGTCAGATGCTTAACCGAATGACTTAATAGTGATCGTTCTAAATAAAGATTTAAAATATACAGTGACACCACTGACGTAAATGGGATCAATTATTGGGCTGTGATCTTTAGGTTTGATAAAACTGAAGAAAGGAAGAGTTTTTTTTGATATATGAGCTACTGGTTTCCTTGGTCCGTTGTGTCCATACAAAGGAGAATTAGTTCTAGAAGTATGAAAAGAACCTTGTTGTAAGATCCCATTGTGTAGACCTTAAGATTTCAAAAAAAGGAAATGCAATAATAAATAATACTAGTATTCTTAAGTTGCTTGATGAAATCTCTTAGGTTATCTGAGTATTTACTGTGATTACTGTATGCCCCAGTGATGGGTCGTTATGGAAAGTAGTAATACAGCTTAAAATAATTCTTTCAGGGGCACCTGGGGAGCTCAGGTGGTTAAATGTCCATCTTTAGCTCAGGTCATGATCTCGCAGTTCATGGGTTCAAGCCCTGCATCGGGCTCTGTGCTGACAGCTTGGAGCCTGGAACCTGCTTCAGATTTTGTGTCTCCCTCTCTCTTTGTCCCTCCCCACTCAAGCTCTGTCTTTCTCAAAAATAAACATTAAAAAAATTTTTTTTTAGTACTTCTTTTAGATAGATACATATGTAATGCTGAATGAACAATATAGCTTGCTGTATGTAAGTAAATATATATATATAGAGAGAGATGGAGAAATGTAGTAATGTGTTTAATTAGAAATGGTTAAAAGTAGTTAATACTGCCCAGGCACTTCCTTTTACATGCCCCTAAATTTGTCAAAAGCTAATCAGCAATGTCTCTGCAAAAAGACTATATGTAATAATGCAAAATAATTTGTTACTATGTTAAAAATGATTTACTGGGCTTTTATTCAAGATTTGTGTTAATGAGTGTGTAATTGTGAGTGGGAGGAATTGTGGCATTTTGTTCTAACTTGTCTTACAAACAAATTATGAGATTAAAAGAAAAATATGCCCTTAAACAGGCTAAACATGCTTTGAGAAAATATTGTCTAATGAAAACATAATTTATTTTATAGTTCATTGCAGCTTCTGATATTACCAATAATTGCATACTAGGTATTGGTAGGAAGGATCAGTACTATAATCAATAAGCATAATCATTGCAAGATTAAATACTACTAGCATACCTGTGTATATTTTCTGTCAGATTCACTCTAGATTGGTTGCTCACTCACAGCTTCATTTTAGTATTGTCATCATTTAGGACCCTATTTGAGTCAAACTGTATAGTTTACTTTGATATTTTAGCTTGATTTGAGAAATACTAAAATAAGACATTCTAAATAGAGATGAATTTTATTTTTGCAGTAGTGTATATTTAGGAGAAGTTGACTTGTATCTTACAATTATTTTCTGTAGTATTGGTGATGACCGACAAACTTCATTACACCTGTGATGCTTGTAGTGTATTAAGTTGATATCATCATTTTTCATAGGAACTTTTCAGAATTAATAATTAGCTTGAGTTTTTATATGATGTTTCTCTTTTGAATTTTATCATGAATTTTAAATGTGTTTTGATATGTTGAGTTGTTTTGTATTACAATGACATGTACTTTTCCTCCTCTTGCATTTTCAGATTAAAATTTTGCTTTCAAAGCATGTATGAAATAATGAGAATTATTGCTTATACTGTAACTGTTGGAGCAAAATATTTATAAAATAGTATAGTTATTCTGATTATGGCAGTTTGATTTTAATTGATCAAAGTAACAAATTTAAAGTTCTATAGTTAATATAGAGTAGTTGTTTTTAGAAGTATGGTAAATAAAAGGAAAGTTAAAATAAAAAATTATAGTCAAAGCTTGAAAACTGGAAGGCATTCTGAACATCACATGGATTAACCTTTTATGGAAAGGAAGCTGACATTGTTGGTTGTAGAACTGCCCTTTTCCTAGAACATTGCTGTTCCTGGAGTAATCTGAGCAATGTAAGGCTTCATTTCAATAAACTTACAAACTCGATTGCAGACTAGAAACCATTTACATTTGAATGCTTACATTAATTTTTATCAGGGACTAGAATACCTAGCACTTCTAAGCAAATATGATCCAAAGCAAAAGGACTTAACAAGCTGTAACATTTAAAAAATAGTATAGTTATAATTGTACAAAAGTGAAAAGTGATTTAAATAGACAAAGCCTTTGTGCCCCCACGTCCCGTCCTGGAATAATATATCTAGTGCATATTTGATTTGTGGAAGATTATGTTGCAGTTTATAAATATGCAAATAAACATTTGTTTATTACTACTCAGTAATAGGATTTTTTGAGTGGAAGAAATAGGAGGGAAGTGGGAAAATAAAAATTAATTATATTAATATTGTAACTGTTAAGTGCTTACATTTCCCCCACAATATTGTCTTGTACTGTATGATTTTTCAGCATTTAAGAAGCGGTTTTGTTCTTTATAGCTGAACCAATAACGTTTCCATCTGGAGGAGGCAAGTCATTTATTATGGGTTCTGATGATGTTTTGTTAAGTGTACTGGGCCTTGGAGACCTTGCAGACTTGACGGTAACAAATGATGCAGACTATAGTTATGATGTAAGTGCAGTTTTATTTTTAATTTTTTAATGATTTAATAGAAGGCTCCTTATTTTTTTTGGAAACACTTATAAAACAGAATTAATGTCAAGGTGCATGGAAAAGATAAGTTTAAGTGTGTCAGTATGTTGATTTGAAGTGACGTAGTTTTTCTTTTGTAACTACTTGCCTTGTGGTGTTTAAATTTTTCTTAGGTATTGTGGTGGATTAGCTAGAAGTTTGGGGTGATTGATTACCTTATAATATTGGTTGATAAGTATCTATCTTGAGTAGTCAACTCTCAATTATCTACTCAAATTAAGCCATATTATGGTGTTAACAAGAGAAAAATAGGTAACCTGAATCACTTGCCTTCAGGATACTTCTTAAAAATTATGTTTTATTTTTAAACTTTTATTTTTTTAAGGATAATGTTAAAGTTAGCTTGCCATTTCCTGAACACTTACTTAGTCCTTCATTTGAGGGATGGGGAAAGGATGGAGATTGGATGGGAAGGATAGTGTTTAGAGGTGAAACTAGTCTTGAACTAAATTTTTTATAGACAATAAACACTCAATTGAGAGTTAACTATACTTGTTTAGATTTTGTATGAATGAATTTGCAGTTTTTCAGCAAATTAAATTTTTCCTTTTTATAACAAACTCCTTTTTTCTACATGTTATACTTATGTTTTACCTATATTAGCATGCTTTTAGAGACATCAGCCTTGG
This sequence comes from Panthera uncia, assembly GCF_023721935.1. Taxonomy (NCBI): domain Eukaryota; kingdom Metazoa; phylum Chordata; class Mammalia; order Carnivora; family Felidae; genus Panthera; species Panthera uncia. Next base: position 65,118,268 of record NW_026057582.1, read on the forward strand.
TGGGCTGGATTATTATTCTCATTTATATTTTCAAAGTATATAAGCAACTAAATTCTAGTAAACTTTTGACTACTTTAGAAGTGGTTTCACAGTGGTTTACAGATGGAGAAATGAAGGTAAAAAGATTAACCTTGTACCAATATCAACAATGATAATAAAGATAAGATGACAATATTCTTTAAGTGTCTTTAGTTCAGACTTTTGGAAAGTATCTTAATCTGCTGCCTTTAAAATTTTCACATGCTAATTTTCCAAATGACAACTGTATTATTAATACTGTTCTCTTGGATTTTTGGTAGTAATTTATATAATTTTTATTGTTTCCATGTAAAACATTGCAGCATGGTAATTTTTTTGTTCTCATCTCACATTTAATAGGACCTTTGGGTTTAGCCTGATGATTAGGTAAAACAGATTAAGAAACTCTTCATTTGATATAGGTATTTGAAAGCTAATTGAAGTTATTCTTCTTAGTATCATTTGTTAAATGATAAAGATTGGTTATCAAGTTTTTAAGGTACATTAAATTTCCACTGGACATTTTATCAAAGCAGTTTAATATGTATATTTTAAACACGCCAAAACACACGAAACTCCACATGCCTATGAATTTACTACTTTTACCACTTAATATTGGACTCTTTCTTTGTAGTTGCCTGCCAATAAAGATGCCTTTCGAAAGACATGGAATCCCAAGTATACACTACGTAGCCATTTCGATGGAGTACGGGCATTAGCTTTTCATCCTGTAGAACCTGTGCTGGTTACTGCCTCTGAGGACCATACTCTGAAACTTTGGAACTTGCAAAAAACAGTTCCTGCCAAAAAGCAAGTATTTTCATATTAGCCTGTCTTTTTTTTTTTTTCTTCCAAATTTGCTAATAATTATAAGCAATTATTCTTCTTTGTCATCCTATTTATGCATTCATTTGATCTTACCTAATGATTCCTGAATGTCAGCCAGTGATTTGAAGTTATTTAATTACCTTCTCCTCCCCCACCCTTGTGTTCTCCTCTTTTAGGAGTGCCTCTTTAGATGTAGAGCCTATCTACACATTTAGGGCCCACATGTAAGTTTTATTGAATTTGTATTTAAATTAACAGCCATAGTTATTGTTCACTATTTTTTATCAATCTTCAAACCTTGTAATTTTCTCATAATGTTTGCTTTTTATTAGAAAATATATTAGTTGGGTAATATTTTGATTAATAATTGTATTAGTGAGAATATAATCAGTACTATTCAAGTTTACACGTTTATTTTAAACAGTTTTTAGATATCATGTAAATTTAGAGGTTGGGGGAGTGTGGATTTGAGTTTCTTCTTAGGCTTCATAAGTAATTTTTTCCTTCTTTTCCTATAATAGTGGTCCTGTTCTATCACTAGCTATTAGTTCTAATGGAGAACAGTGTTTTAGTGGTGGTATAGATGCAACCATCCAGTGGTGGAATATGCCTAGCCCTAACGTGGATCCATATGATACATATGGTAAGTAAAAGACTTGAAACATTTTTTAAGTGAATGGAGCTGACAAAATATTATTATAAGGTTGTTTAAACATGTATCGGTCTCCTCTTTTAGCTTTCATTTAATTTGCTTTGTTAAAGAGAAAAATTAAGAAATATTGTGCCACGGAATATTTAAGCCTGTGAATTGGTACTTTATTGTGTCTGAAAATAAAAAACGATGTTTTTTAAAACGTCAGTTTTAGTACTAGCTAACAAAAAGGAAGAGAATAAAATTTAATAAAAAGAATAATATATTAAACTATTTTAATCTATTAAAAAATAGTTTATGTAGTTCAAAACTATTGGCAGAAGACAATAGAAACTAATAGGCACATTCGTTGTGTAAATCAGGACAATTTTTTAGAGGACAAAAAATTTCTTAATTAAAAAAAAACCTTTTACTCATAAATGTCACTTTAGAATATGTCCCACAGAAATACCTGTATATGTATTCAAATATATTTATAAGGGCAGTGTTTGCAATTACAAAAAAAATAAAATTAAATGAATATTTATTAGTTTGAGAATGGCTAAATAAACAATGGTCTACTTAATGTTTGGTTCATTCAAAAAGAATTCAAGAGCTCCTTGGTCTTTTTATTTAACATACACTTGGTGCCTTAATTTGCCAAGTAGAGTGTTAAGTACTACATCAAGAAATAAGAATTAGTCCAATGGAAAAGACAGACATTAAGTAAATAAATAAGGGGGTGGAGTCTGTGGTTAAAAATTATGGTAAGTGGTATGAAGATACAGTACTATGAAAGAGTGACAGAATCTTGAGATGTAGTCCAAAATAGTGACATTTAAGCCAAGGAGAATAGCTTAGGGGTGGGAGAAGTGGAGAAAAGAATACTAATGTAAAGTTCTAATGTAATGCTCTAGTAGAGTAGGTGAGAGATGATGTTTCCAAGATCTTAGTGGCGATAAACCAGTTGGTAGCAAAGCAGTTGGTGAAAAATGAATTTATGATATATTGGGGAGGTAAGGTAGAATAAGCAGAATCTACTGAAAAATTGGATTGAGTAGAGAAATTGATGGATAAGTGATTCTTGATTTTGTTACTTTTTAAAACAGCTTTATTGACATTCACATATGATAAAATTCACCCTTGTTAAGTATACAGTTCAGTGGTTTTTACTATATTCACAGGGTTATGCGGCCATTACCACTATCTAATTCAGAACATTTTTACCACCACTCTGTATTTTTTGACATGAGCAATTGAGTATATAATGGTAACATATTGAAATGGGGGCGGAACAGTTGTAAGAAGATTAAAGATGGTGAGTTCGGTTTTTAGGCATGTTAAGAAATGGCATATCAAGTAATTATTATCAAGATATTAATACAGGGAGAGCATGTTGTGTAGGGCATGAAGAGAAGGCAAAGTCCTGAGCAACTCTGACATTGGGAGAGTGACTACAGCAAGAGAACCAACAAAGGAAACTGAGGAAGGAAGAGGTGCAGGACAATGGGATCTTGGAAGCATACCAAAAGAAAAATCCATTTTGAGAAGAAGGAAGCATTCTGCACTTTGAAATGTTGCTGAGAAGTATAATAATAAGAGGATAGAAAGGTTCCTTTTTGTAAGTGTCAAATAGGTCACCCAGGTTTTAGCTGGCTGGAGGTTGGATACTGGGATTAAGACCAGAAGGTAAAGGGACCTCTGGGCAACTTTTCAGGGCACACTCTGAATGAAAAGCAGTGTGATGAGAGTAACAAAGAAATCTTCAAAGAAAGAAAAATTTTTTAAACTTGCTAGAAGAGAATTCATCATTGGTGATTTTAGCAAGGATTGTTTTGGTGTAGTGATGGTATCAGAAACCAGATTAGACTGATTGAGAGAGTGAATGAGAGATAAAAAGCATAATTATTTAATATGCCTTTCGTGTTGGTCTCTTGGAATGGTGATGTAAGGTTAAGGTTTTTCTTTAAGTCAGGAGATTCTGGAGCATATTTGTTTGCTGTGGTAATGATCCCAAGGAGAAGGAGAATTATTGTATAGTAGGGAAACTGTCATCATGAAAGCAACTTAGTGAGTTGAATGGAATCCAGTATATACGTGATAGAATTAGCCTTTGATAAGAAGGAGAACAATTCCTGGGGTGCCTGGGTGGCTCAATCCAACTTCAGTTTAGGTCATAATCTCACAATTCCTGAGTGCACTGACAGCAGAGAGTCCACTTTGGATCCTCTATCACCCTGTCTCTCTTCCCCCTCCCTTCTCTCTTTCTCATTCAAAAATAAACAAACATTTTTTTTAAAAAAAGGAAAATTCCTTACTTCCTATATGGAAGCAAGGAGAAGATGGCTTTAGACACTAGTAGATTGGGTGGTGGAAAGATGGGGGAGAGGTTCTTCAGTGTTGTATTTTCTCAGTGAAGTAGATAATCATTCATGAGGAAGGGAGGTTGGGAACTATGAGAATTCTGGAGATAATAAGAAATAGCTGTGGAGGGGTTCCTGAGTGGCTCAGTCAGTTAAGCATCTGACTTTTGGGTTTGGCTCAGGTCATGATCTCATGGTTCATGGGTTTGAGCCCCTCATCCAGCTCTGTGCTGACAGTGCGCAGCCTGCTTAGGATTCTCTCTCGCCCTCTGTCTGCAGATAGGAAATGTCTCCCCTGTTTGTGCTCTCGCTCTCTCTCTCAAAATAAACATTAAAAAAAAATTTTTTTAAATAGCCGTGGAAAGTGGAAGTTTACTAGAGATACAGGATTGTAGGACAGATTGTGTACAGTGTTATTTTCAGCTACCATGTCCATCAAATGATGATAAAATGTAGTTATGTCCATACCGTGGATATTACTCAGCATTAAGAAGAAAGTACTGACATGTTACAGCATGAATGAACCTTAGGAGCATTATGCTAAGTGTAAGAAGCCAGTCACAAAAGGCTGTTTGTATGAAATGTCCATAATAAACAAACTTCTAGAAACAAAGTAGATTAGTGGTTACATAGGGCTGTGGAAAAGCAGGGTGAATTGGGATGGGGAAGGCGTGGCTAATGAGTGATGAAAGTGTCCTAAAATTGAGGTGCTGATGATTGAATAACTCTGTGAAGATACTAAAAACCACTGAATTGTACACTTTAAATTGGTGAATTATATGGTATGGGAATTATATCTCATTAAAGCTGTTTGTTAAAAAGTGTATGTTCTTCATAAGCTAGAGTATATTATGCTAAGCGAAATAAGTCAGAAAGATAAATACCATATGATTTCACCATGTGGAATTTAAGAAACAAAACAGATGAACATAGGGGGAGGGGGGCGGGGAAAGAAAGGAAAGCAAATCTGAAAATAGACTCTTAACTGTAGAGAACAAATAGGGTTGATGGAGGGCAGGTAGACATTAAGGAGGGCCCTTGTTCTGCTCCTGAAACTAATATTACACTGTATGTTAACTAAGTAGAATTTAAATAAAAACTTAAAATTAAATAAAATTAAACTCAAGACAAAATAAAAGCATAGAAAATTGCAAAAATACAGGAGAGTATTGTGGGGGAGATAAAAATAACCCATAATTCCACAACTTAGTGATGACCATTGTGTACACTTTGGTTATCTTCTTAGGGCCATTATATGTAGTCTTTTATACATAATTATGTGGTAAGTTATCTTTATCCAAAACATTTCTTTCCAACTGTTTTAAGCTAATTTTTGTTTGTTTGTTGTTTCTTCCCAGAGCCAAATGTTCTAGCTGGCACTTTAGTTGCACATACAGATGCTGTCTGGGGTCTTGCTTATAGTGGCATAAAAAATCAATTACTGTCTTGTTCAGCAGATGGCACTATTAGGTTATGGAATCCACAAGAAAAATTGCCATGTATTTGCACTTACAATGGAGACAAGGGTGAGTATATTTTGCCCTATAAAAAAGTTATCTTTTTAATAATTTGGAAAGATACAGACAACAAAGCAATTGATTTACTATTTCTTTGCTACTCCAAGAGATGTATTGAAAGAATTTTATAAAGCTTGTGATACTCTTTTTACTCCTAGTCATTTCTTATAAACAAGAAAGGTGCTTTACAAGTACATCCTATAGCTTGGTGCCTTTTGACCTTTTCAGGACATATCCTATTTAAAAAATAAAACTCTTTGTAATAGTGCAGTAGACAAATGAGGCCGCTTATAGGAACAACTTGAAACCCTCCACCAATTCCAGGTGGCTGCCCACAAAGACTAAAGGGATCCCAGTCTTAAGCGTAGCTGATACCAAAGCACATTGGTTGAGAAGTCTAATAATCATTGAAATAGTAACCTTAAGTGGGAAGTACAAACTGAGTTAGTTACTTGTACAGTTTCAAATATTTTCCTGTCAATAAAGCTTTAGGCAATTTGCTTTGTGATAACGTTTATTTATGTACATATGTTTATGTATTAGCATTACTCATATTTGAGTCACTTTAAAGTTATTTTTAAAAATCAGACCTTTAAAACTATGTTGTATTTTAGATGAATCATATATGCTTAATTTTGTTAAGTCTCTTCAATACATTAGTGATTCTACTAATTTTTCAATTACCCAAGCTTTTGAGGTAAAAATTGATTTAGATATTTGTTTCTTACTTCATCTGGGTAATTAATTGCTTGACTCTGGATTTCACCTAATTGTGCATTAATCTGGCCCATTGACTTCAATAAAGAGAGAAATTGCTGCTCTGGACATGGCAGGATAGTAACGCATTGGCAGATTCCAGACTCTAAGCTTTATGTTCACAGATCCAAAAATTCAATCTGTATGAGCTACATGATGAGGCTTATAGGTCTCAAACAGGTGTATTCTCCCACAACAGTGATGTGAGAATGCTAATTTATCATTTTACGGTAAAAAATAATGTTGGCAAGTCGGCCAGCAGACTCACCTTGGATTTTTTTTCTTTCTTAGCAGAAAATGCATAAGAGAATTAACTTCTGCACATATCTCCTCTTAACTTTTGAGCCCTCTGTTTTTCTTATGATGTTAAACAGAAAATTATAACAACTTAAAATAATTAAGGGAAAATTACCTGTTGTATCTCACTATCCTAATAAAATCACTCTCGTTTTCATTATTAACATTATTTCAAAAATACTTGAGAAAAGCAGGGATTTCTAAATTGTTTTTACTTTGTGTCTCTTTGGGGATCCTTTTCAGAGCATGGAATCCCTACATCAGTTGACTTTATAGGCTGTGATCCAGCTCATATGGTGACCTCTTTCAACACTGGTAGTACAGTAATTTATGATTTAGAAACATCACAATCATTGGTGATGCTATCCTCACAGATAGATTCTGGTAAGTTTTCATAAGTTTCTTTGAAACCTTACAAGATTATTAAATAATAACAATAATCTTTTAATTTTCACATTTTGACTGTTTGAATTTATGATGAAAAAATAGTTTTAATGCGTTGTAGTTGTACTCATTTACATTGTTTTCTGCTGTTTTCTCAAATTATGCTTAAAAGCTTAGAGAGTATAGGGGACAGAGAGTAGAGCAACACAAATGCAAAAGGGGAGTTTATTTGTTTTATTTTATTTTATTTTATTTTATTAAGTTTATCTTATTTTATTTTATTTAAGTTTATTTAAGTTTATTTATTTATTTTGAGAGAGAGAGCACAAGTGGAGGAACAGAGAGAGGGGGATACAGAGAGAATCCCAAGCAGACTCCTCACCATCATCATAGAGCCCGATGTGGGGCTCAAGCTCATGAACTGTGAGATCGTGACCCGAGTCGAAATCAAGAGTTAGATGCTTAACCGACTGAGCCACCCAGGCGCCCCGAGGGAAATAATTTTTTAAAAAAATTTTTTATAATTTTTTTTTTTTTAACGTTTATTTATTTTTGAGACAGAGACAGAGCATGAACGGGGGAGGAGCAGAGAGAGAGGGAGACACAGAATTGGAAGCAGGCTCCAGGCTCTGAGCCATCAGCCCAGAGCCTGACGCGGGGCTCGAACTCACGGACCGTGAGATCGTGACCTGAGCTGAAGTCGGATGCTTAACCAACTGAGCCACCCAGGCACCCCTAAAATTTTTAATGGAAATACATATAAAAGTAGAGAATATAAGCCTGAGGAATTCATTATCCAGCTCCAGTAATTACATCTGAATGGCCATTGTTTAGAAAGTGGTATGTGTTTTTCAGTTTATTTAAATAGGGATCCAGATAAGGCCTATGCATTGTAATTGGTTGATAAGTCTAAGGTTTCTTCCTATCTGTAGGTTCTCTGTCCATCTCTTTTATTTCCTTTGGGTTTTTTAATTGAAGAAATTGGATAGTTTGTCCTATAGAATCTCCACGGTGTGAATTTTGCTGTTTGCATCCTTGTGGTATCATTTAAGGTGCTTTCTCTTTTCATTTCATTTCTGTAAATAGTTTATACATCTAGAAGCTTATTCAAACTCAGGTTTAATGTTTTTATTTGTCTTCATTTTAAAGTTTTTAAAGGTTCTTGGCAAGACTATTTCATAGTAATTTGTGAACTTTTATTGGAAGTAAATATTGTCTGGTTGTTTATATTTTTCTTACGTTTTCAATCTTGATTATTGCATAGGTCCATAATTCTCTTGAAAAATGATTTTCTAATACTTTCATTTCTTTTCCACTTATTAGCTAGAATCTGTCTATAAAAGGGAACACCCCTTATCAGTAATTTGGTTACCCTGGAGTTAGTGATTATAAGTGAAGGGGAAGGTCAGTTGTTGATCCCCCCACCTTTATCAGTTTTCAAAATAATGAAGTGGTTTCCTAGCATCACCTAAAGGTGACCATTGAGGGATGCCTGGGTGGCTCAGTTGGTTTAGCATCCAACTCTTGATTTCGGTCCAGGTCATGATCTCGTGGTTCGTAAATTCGAGCCCACATACGGCTCTGTGCTGACAGTGCAGAATCTGCTTGGGATTCTCTTTGCCTTTCCTCTGCTTGTGCTCTCTCTCTCCCTCAAAATAAATAAGCTTTAAAAAAAAAAAAGGTGTCCATTGAGTCTCTTGGGGTGGTGTTTGTTTTTATTACCATCGTAATCTCTGATCTCAGATATCAATTATCTGATGTGTTTTAATCTACTGCAAGTTATTTTTATCACTCCTCAGATTATTTCATCTTTGGCCAGTGGGAGCTTATTCACTTTGGCTCTTGAGTCATTTTGACCTGAATCTGCTAGTCATTTATAGCTTTCTCACTTTCTGATGTAGCAAGATGTTTAGGTCCATCTTGTTCATTTTGTGCCTCAGACTGAAATTACCCATTTCTCTAAGGAGTCATAGTTTCTTTTATTGGAAAATGGCATTTAGAGACCACAATATAGGTGCAAGGCTATTGGATTGGTTCTCATGGCTTTTGTAGCTCTTGAGTTGCTCATTGTTTTAGGCTTTTTCAGTGAACAGAGCTACAAATGCACTTTTAAGAAAGAAAAACACTGATAGACTTCATACTAATGCTTCCTATTCAAATACTTCCTGTTCAAATTTAGATTTATCTCATTGTGGGGCATCTGGGTGGCTCACTTGGTTGAGCGGCCGACTTCGGCTCAGGTCATGATCTCAGAGTTCCTGAGTTCGAGCCCCACTTCAGGCTCCCTGCTGTCAGCCCAGAGCCCACTTCAGATCCTCTGTCCTCCTCTCTCTGCCCCTACCCCGCTCCCACACACTCTTAAAAATGAATTAATATTTCATTAAAAAAAGATTAGATTTATGTCATTGCTTTTTACCTCATTTTATTTATTTATTTACTTATTTATTTTTAAAGTTTGTTTTGAGAGAGAATACAAGTGAGAGGGGCAGAGGGAGAGGGAGGGAGAGAATCCCAAGCACTAATAGCACAGAGCCCAACGCTGTTCTCAGTCTCATGAACCATGACATCATGATCTGAGCTGAAATCAAGACTTGGACACCTAACCAACTAAGGCACCCAGGTGCCCCTTGCCTCATTTTATTCATGCTAAACTCTTGGTTCTCAGCAAAATCATTGTAATCTCGTTTGATTCATTCCACAGTACAAATACAGTCATCTCAGAATAATAAAACCAGTACCACCACCAATAGTAGTTTTGTATTCATGGTATATTCCACTAGGGACAGACAGGCTAATTACTGTGCTTTAAAGTTACTTGAAATGGTTCTTTTTTTGTGTGTTCATATCCCAATTGGATATACAGTTACATTCTTTTTTTTTTTTTTTTTTTAATGTTTATTTATTTATGAGGGAGAGAGAGAGTGCGAGCAGGGGAGGGGGAAAGAGAGGAAGGTACAGAATCTGAAGCAGGCTCCAGGCTCCAAGCTGTCAGCACAGAGCCCAATACAGGGCTTGAACCCACGAACCGTGAGATCCTGATCTAAGGCAAAGTTGGACACTTAACTGACTGAGCCACCCAGGTGCCCCTACAGTTACATTCTTTTAAGTTAACTTGTGTTTTTTGTGAGTGCTTTAAAAAATAATCACTTTATTATTATTTAAACCATTTAAATGGTTTCATGGTCAAATCTCCACATTATGCTCAGAGAACTCTTTTCATCTCTATTCCCTTTCTCCCTCTTAGGTAATGTATCTTAAGTTCAGTTAAGAGTTCTTATATATATATGTGGAATGACTGATTTAGTTTAAATCTAATAATGTTGATATTTTCCCATTCGTTTTTATTTTAACATTTATTTATTATGAGAGAGAATCCCAAGTAGGCTCCATGCTGTCAGCACAGAGCTCAACATGGGGCGTGATCTCACAAACCGTAAGATCAAGACCTGAGTCAAAATCACAAGTCCAATGTTTAACCTAACTGAACCACCCACACGCCCCTCTGAGTTTTGATCCTTCTCTATCTAATTTAGTAAAACCTTTAAGAGTTTGGTTACAAAGAAAGGTATCCCTAAGAACACTGATTCCTGTTCTTGTGGTGTTTTTTGTTTTTTGTTTTGTTTTGTTTTGTTTTTTTGTTTTTGGTGAATGTGGGTAGGATGGGCATTGTTCCTTGCAAACATCTAATTATTACCTACACATTTTTTCATTAAATGCTTATAATTCATTTATGGGCTGTTTATTTAAAGTACTAATTACTGTGAGTCTTTTAAGATTCTAAATCATTTAGTGGTGCCTGAGTAGCTCAGTCAGTTGAGCATCCAACTCTTGATTTCAGCTCAGGTCATGATCTCATGGTTCATGGGATCAAGCCCTGCATCAGGCTCCCTGCTGACAGCGTGGTGCTTGCTTGGGATTTCCTGTGTTTGTACCCCACTTGCTCTCTCTCTTTCAAACAAATAAAAGATTCTAAATCATCTGTACTGACAATCTGCATTAAACTACTTCTAACTTTTCCTAAACTCAGAGTTAGTACTATCCATATTATAGGACATGATAGCTTAAACATGTATTTTTAAAGAAACTTTATCTCTCTACGGCTCTGGTTTTCTCAGATTTTTATTTTATACAAATGCTTTAATTTCTAAATGATTCTTATTTTTTGGTAAGAATAAAAAAACCATCATCCAGTTTTTAATTGAAGGTTTGAATTTTACTGCATTATCTTCCTTTATTTTTCAGGTTTACAATCCAGTAATCACATTAACAGAGTAGTAAGTCATCCCACACTTCCTGTTACAATAACTGCTCATGAAGATAGACACATCAAATTTTTTGATAATAAAACGGGTAAGTAGATTGTCTTTTTTTCTTTTTAGTCTTATTAATAATACTGTAAATTTGACATGATCAAAAATGCTATTTTGGTGGGGGTGCCTAGGTGGCTCAGTCCATCAAGTGTCTGATTCTTGATCTCAGCTCAGGTCTTGATCTCAGAGTGGTGAGATCAAGCCCCACATTGGGCTCTGCACTGAGCACAAAGGCTAGTGTTTTTTTTGTTGTTGTTTTTTTGTTTTTGTTGTATTTTTTTAAAGGCTGTTCTTTTATGTAAGACATGGACTTTTTGCCTTCAAGATTGCTAAGTTAAGCCATTTTAACTAAGATTTTTGTTTTACTTACATGTCAAGTTCTGTTCTTAAGCATATATAATACCTTGCCTATCTATTAACGATTTTTTCATGTCATGTTAAATATAAACTCATCCATTTGAATTTTTTTCTTCATATTCTGTTGGGCATTAGTATAGCAGAAGAGGTCTCTTTCTGGTGTTTGACATTTCAAATATGCTGTTAGAATTATTTCTCAGCTGAAATGATAAAATAGTGGAAATGGTTTATGCCATTTTCCCTCCATTTCTTGTAAGGAAACTTACCAATTATATAGAAGTCAAAATAAATTTTAATTTTGCCATAGACCTGTTTCATCTGTCATTAAAATACCACATAAGTTACTGTTTGTGCTCAGCTAGAGAAGCTTCTTTGAGAAGTTAAAATGGGTATTGAAGGATTTCCAAGTAAAAAAACTTATATGTTAATGGCAACCCTACTGCAGGGCAATAGATTAAGCAAGACAGCAAATCAGAACTACACATTCTCTTTGAAGTTTATAGAGAACATAGTTGGGGCGCCTGGGTGGCTCAGTTGGTTAAGCGGCCGACTTCGGCTCCGGTCATGATCTCACGGTCCGTGAGTTCGAGCCCCGCGTCGGGCTCTGTGCTGACAGCTCAGAGCCTGGAACCTGTTTCAGATTCTGTGTCTCCCTCTTTCTGACCCTTCCCCGTTCATGCTCGGTCTCTATCTGTCTCAAAAATAAATAAACGTTAAAAAAAATTTTTTAAATAAAAATAAAAAAAAAAAAGAACATAGTTATAATTATTAATCTTTAGAGTCTAACAACAAATCCCTGTGTTAAAATAACACTCTAATGGACAGGTTCCTTTTAACTCAGTGGAACAAGTTGAGAAGAGAATGGATATTCACAATCTATATTGCACAGGAAAGAAGATTCATATTCATATGAAAGTTCTCAGTTTAACACCTTCTCAGATCATTTCTTTGAACATTTTTATGAAGCCTCAAGATCTACCTCTGCTGCAAGCACAGAGATAATTTCCTTTACTGTATTTATAAGAAGATTAAAAAAAATTTTTTAATGTTTATTTTTGAGAAAGGGAGACAGAACATGAGTAGAGGAGGGGCAGAGAGAGAGATATACACAGGATTTGAAGCAGGCTCCAGGCTCTGAGCTATCAGCACAGAGCCTGACATGGGGCTCAATCCCACAAACTGTGAGATTATGACCTGAGCCGAAGTCAGTCACCTAACAGACTGAGCCACCCAGGTGCTCCTATAAAGAGATTTTTTGTAAATTACCTATTGAGGATTTATATTTGTAAGGGGAGGTTCAGGAATTTTAGTAGTGTATTAACAGCAAAACGTGATTCTCTAGAGCTATTTTATTGGCAGAAATCAAGAACGTAGTAATAAAATTTTATTTAATAACAAGGAGCCTATAGTTTTTCAGATCATTCACAAATTCTACCAATTTATTCTTTCTGTTAACTAGTCTGGTTACCTTATCTGTAATGTAAAGACAAAGCGATAGGCTCTTAACAATGAAAAAATTATTTCTAAATCCTGTCTCACTTAGGGACACCTGGGTGGCTCAGTCGGTTAAGCGTCCGACTTTCAGCTCATGTCATGATCTCATGGTCCATGAGTTCCAGCCCTGTGTCGGGCTCCATGCTGACAGCTTAGAGCCTGGAGCCTGCTTCAGATTCTGTGTCCCCCCGCCATGCCCCCCTCTCTCTGCTCCTCCCCCATTCACACTCTGTCTTGCTCTCTTTCAAAAATAAATAAATGTGAAAAAAAATGTTTAAATCCTGTCTCACTTCACACACAGGTAAACACTATACATAACAACATTGAGTTAAACTGTAAATTGTGTTCAGATATACTGTTTCCAAAGAAACTTTTCCCTGAAAAATGTTAATTCATTTAAATGTGACAAACTAAGGGCACCTGGGTGGTTCAGTCGATTAAGCATCCGACTTCAGCTCAGGTCATGATCTTGCGGTTTGTGGCTTCAAGCCCCACATTGGGCTTTCTGCTGTCAGCATGGAGCCTGCTTCAGATCCTCTGTTCTCCTCTCTCTCTTCCCCTTCCCTGTTTATGCTCTCTCTCTCTCAAAAATAAATAAAACATTAAAAAAACTTTATAAAAAATAAATATGGGGCGCCTGGGTGGCTCAGTCAGTTAAGCGTCCAACTTCAGCTCAGGTCATGATCTCACAGTCTGTGAGTTCGAGCCCCACGTCGGGCTCTGTGCTGACAGCTCAGAGCCTGGAGCCTGCTTCGGATTCTGTGTCTCCCTCGGTCTCTGCCCCTCCCCTGCTCATGCTCTCTCTCTGTCTTAAAAATAAATAAAAACATTAAAAAAATTAAAAAAAGTAAATGTGACAAACTAGAATATTTCCATAACTGTTCTGATGTTGCCAGTTAGTTAAGTTTCTAATAGAATATTATTCTGGCAAATGACTAATATATTTAATCGATTTTTTAATCTCAAACATTATAGAAATTGATACTATGAATGGATTCAATAAGTTCTTAGATTTTAACAGCAAAAATATATTTAGCATTTTGTATTCCACACATAACTAGCTATATGTTCTGTAAGGTGTGGTTTCTGCTCTCTGGGAGCTTATCATTGTTTGGGGAAATAGGATGTATGTGTGTGCTTGCACACATGCACGCACACGTGTGCACTCGTACATGCAGTAAGATGAACCATGCTAGATAAAGGAGTTTTCATAGTATGGGTTTGGTCTTTGCCTTAAAGAAATGGTAAGGTTTTTTTGTTGTTGTTTTAAGGAAAGAAGGTAGTAAGAAATTCCAGATAAGGGCATATTTTGAGCAGAGTCAGCATGGTGGTAGAAACTTGGGCTAGAACAGAAGTTTCTTATAGGTAATGCCAAAAAGGTAAGTTTGGAGAAGAGAAACCCAATCAATGGAGGAGAACTTTTCAGAGCCAGGCTAAGAATGATGGATTTTTGTTTATACTATGCACTGTGAAAACCACTTAAAATATTTGAGTAGGGGTTTATAAAATTGGTTTAGAAAGATTATTTAAATTGCATTATCTGGTAGATCTTTGATTTTAAATAATTTCAGTTTCTACTATTCTAGAGAAATATTAAGGGCTCGTGATTTTTAAAATTTGGTAGAGATATAAATTTGTGTTGCATATACTGTTCCTGAGAGATTTAGTTAGTGATAGTGAGTCTAGGAGAAGGTGTATACGTGAGTAATATGGAGGAGTTGGAAACAGAAGATACTGAATTTGTTGTGGACTCATTCATTCACAATTTATTGAGTGTCTGCCATATCCTTGGCATAGTTTTCATTGCTTGGTGAACAAAACAAAATGTCTGGTCCTCTTAGAATTTATACCCTAGTGTTATATTGCTTACTGCAAGTGAGACATTGTTCTATTAGATTTACATATATTAACATGTTTGTTCCTCTTATAACTAACTGTAAAGTAGATATATTATTATTGTCTCCATTTTAGGTTTGAAATAAAAGTCTTCAAAGAAGTTACATAATTTGTTCATTGTTACACAGCAGAGAGAAATTAAAGGGTTGGGATTCACACTCATTCAGTTTGCTTCCGCAGTCTACGTTTTTTTAATACCTATTTTTGTCCCCATTTCTTAGCGGCCCATGATATTGATTATCCAAGTCCAAGGGCTTAAGGTGCCAGGGAGGGGAGAATAGGTGACTGCATGTATCCTCTATTTGCCTCTGTTACAGAAGGAAAGAATTAATTTTGGTCAGCGAAGAGAGGTAGTAGCAGAGGCATGAGGCAAAAGTAAAATTGGTTAAATGTGAGAAGCTTTAAGTGTATGTTGAGAAAGGAGGAATCCTAATTCTTTGGAGGTGTCAGAAGTTTTGTGACTTCTGTGGTTACCAGTGGAAGCCAGCATTCAAATTGGTTTTGCATTCCACGTATTTGGGGAGAGGAAGGGTTGACTCTAAACTGACTCAGGTTTTCATAGTGAGGGTTAATTTAGTGCACCAGGAGGGTTAATTTAGTGCACCAGGAGATAAACTGGGAAGATTATAGTACCCTTAAAGAAATGGGTATTTCTGCTGTTTGGATGAAAGAATTCTTTGTATTTAAGACATGTTAAATTTAGGAGATACAGGATCATTCTCAGGAAAGAAGTTAGCACTAGATCTGTGAGTTAAGAGTGACCATCATAGATTTGACTTTTTCAGAGAAGCTAATCTTGCTTAACCCCTAATGATTTGAGAGTATTGTCCTGGAAGCCAACAATTTCATACTTGGTTTTTTTATAGGCATATTGCGAGGAATGGATTCTAGAACTGATAGATGAATTGTGTTGGACTAAGCAATTAAAGATAGTATGTTGAATGATTTTTCTGTAGTAGAGAAGAATCCCTAAAATTATTCTGTTAGTATTAGTGAAAAACCAACAGATGTCGTTTGAAATGATGAGAGACTTAATTTTGTACTTAACTGGTGACATGCTTAGTATTGCCAGAAAGTGATAGGACTTTCTATGTTTTTCAGAGTAACTTTTTGCACGTTTGATTATGTTGTGGTTTTATATTCAGGCCAGTAGCTGTAGCAAATAACAAAAGTAGATATATTTCATATTCCAGTGTGGAATGTCATCAGAGGACCAGAAACCTGGCAAATGATTGTAACTAGAATTCTGGAGAAGGCCTCTCATTAGGAGCAGCTCAAGCATTTGAATAGTAAAGACTCATTGCTGAGTGAAAGGGGAGGAAATTTTTTTAAGTATCTGTATTTGCTATTTTATTCTCTTCTTGGATAAATGAATTTATGATGTTGCTTTCTGTCTATCCAAAAGCATATACTGCCAGTGTGGAGGCTAATTCCCCTGCCCCCAAAGTATTTATGCAACACAACTTTGTACTTGTAACTTTTTTTTTTTAATTTTAACTTGCCATTGAATCCCGTTTTCTTCCAAATCTTCATTGAAGATACTCATTAAATCCCGTTTTCCAGAACAGTGTTTTTGTTACTATCTGGGGAAATCCAGAATAATTTCTCTGATATACTCCCACCTCTCTCCCCTTTCTTGTTTCTAATGTACAAAATGATTAATATTTCAAAGGATAAATGAATTTGATAATAGTAGAATCTTTAGTTAGGAATATATCCCATAGTGATTTATTTATCAGGAACCCCATAAATGAAATACTCTTTATATTTCTTAATGAGAAAGATTCTTCCTGTTTTTAGTTTAATTCCGTTTACATGATCTTAAACCTTGGACGCAACCATACAGTCATTATGTTTTTCACTGTCTACCAGATACTGTCAGATTGTCACACAGATGCCTTTTTTAGGAGTAACTGGGAAAGTTCTGCCTTGGAATTAAAATTCTTTCAAAAAATTATTACAGGCATACCTCACAGATATTGTGGGTTCACACAACTGCGTTAAAGCCCATTTTGCAGTAAAGTGAGTCAAATGAATTTTTTCATTTCCCAGTGCATATAAAAGTCATGTTTATACCTTACTGTTATCTCTTAAGTGTGCAATAGTATTATATCTAAAAAACCAATGTACCTGCCTTAATGAAAGAAAACTTTATTGCAAAAAAATTGTTAACCATTGCTGAGCTTTCACTAGGTTGTAAGTACCAATCATAGATGACCGTAACAAATATATTAATAATGAAAACGTTTGCATGCAGTATTGCAAGAATTCCCAAACTGACACAGAGACACAAAGTGAACAATGTTATTGGAAAATGGCGCCAGTAGATTTGTTTAATACAGGGTTGCCACAGATCTTCATTTTGTAAAATCACTGCAGTATCTGTGAAGCATAGTAAAACTAGGTATGCCTGTATACTGGGTGAACCTTGAAAACCTTTAAATGACAGAAGGCACACACAAAAAGCCACATGTTACGTGTATGATTTCATTTGTATGAAGCATCGAGAATAGGCTAAATCATAGAAAAGGTAGATTAGTGGTAACCAGGGACTTGGGGGAAGGGGAGAAATAGGGAGTGACTACTTAATGGGTACGGGTTTCCTTTTGCAGTGATGAAAATGTTCTGAACTGGATAATGGTGATGGTTGCATATCATTGCGAATGCTCTAAAAGCCACTGAATGGTACCTTCCCAAATGGTTAAAATGGTAAATTTTATGTTATGTGTATTTTACCACAATAAAAATATATTGCTATAGTGATTGTCTATTTTATGTTGATGCTGTGTTATGGTTTCTGATCTCTCAAGTTGGTAACTATTTGTGAAAACTTTATCTTCTGTGTTATGTTTTATTTAGGTAAAATGATCCATTCTATGGTAGCTCATTTGGATGCTGTTACAAGTCTAGCAGTAGATCCTAATGGAATCTATTTGATGTCTGGAAGTAAGTCTGAACTTACTATACTGCCACAAGCTTTATAAAAGAATCATTACCTAGTAACATACTTTATTTATTCTTTTATTACAGGCCATGACTGTTCTATTAGATTATGGAATTTGGACAGCAAGACATGTGTACAAGAAATAACAGCACATAGGAAGAAATTAGATGAATCAATTTATGATGTTGCTTTCCATCCATCAAAAGCATATATTGCCAGTGCAGGGGCTGATGCCCTTGCCAAAGTATTTGTGTGAATCAGCAAAAATCACATCATCAACAACAGATTTGCTTGGACAGAAAGAGGGTCTGCATCACTGCCATCAACAAGGTTACTGATATGACACTACATGTGATCTGCCTGGAGAAGGCTATTCGAGGCAGGCATAAATTGGTGGAAATCACATCTTAATGTCAGGCTCATTAATTTAATTGTAATTACTGTATTTCGTGGGACAAATAAAAAGGACTCCATTATTTGTGGCCTGTACTGGATATGAACTGAGCGTATGTCTGTTTTTTAGGTATCTTTAAGCCAATGTGGAGTCTGATCTTAAAAAGACTTTTATTTTGGACTCTGTGTGCTGCCTTAGGGTTAGGAATGTGGTGCTCTTGTTGGGGGAAAGTGAGCTCCAAGAGTAGCTTTTTTTCATCTCTTAGTGATTTTCTGTTTATCAGTTGAATGCCACAGATTCCCTTTTAAACTTATTTTGCTTTAAAAAAAAAAAAAAAGAAAATTTAACTTAAAATATTTTAGCATTAGTTGCACAAAATGTTTGGATAAAATTCTAGTTTTTATAAGTCTTTTTATATATTTAGCCTGTCACAACAGTGCTCAAGATTGTATTGAAGTTTTTCTGCATTATACAACCCTAAAACACAGAGATCTCACTGACCCGCTGCCGTGTAACCACACTTTTTCCTTCTTTTGCCTAATACAGCTCAGCTAAGTCCTTCCATAAAGATGCTAAATCACCTTCATCATCACACAATTGTCTTCATATAAACCAAGGACTATTAAGTGTATTAAAAATGAAACAGTGGGGTTTAGTACTCCAGATGAACTCTTTAAAAAAAAATGAACTAATCTTGGCATCCTATCACTATGTGATATTTTGTACATCTTACTGTATTTACAAGTTTATTTATCAAGGATTATCCATCTTGCTAATAGCCTATTATTTATTTCACTTTTTGTTGGTCTTTATATCCTTTTATTAATGTGCTAAAGGAACCTGTATATCTATTTTGGAACTCTTTGAATAGTCTAAAATAGACTAAAAATGGAATATTTTATAGTTTAAGTTACAAACCAAGGTGATTTCCCCCAGATGCATATCTTGGTTTACCATGATTCCAAACAAAACTATCTTGTTTAAAAATATTTGGGGTAAAATTGTATTTGCATTACAAATAGGATACAAAAATAGTTGAATCAGGATACAGAAATCTGTGTTTGGACTAGTTATCCCATTTTATTTTTTCAGATGTGCTTAATTTTATGGTGTAACTAAAGATTTTGTTTGTGTAATGCATGATTAAGACAATAAAGTATTTTTTCTAGTCTTCCAAAAACTTTTCTGATCAGTTTGCGAGTTTTGATGAGTTTTGTAAGGTTTTTGTTTTACAAACTATGAATCAGCAAATTTTTAAGATTGTACCACATAGCAAACGTACAGCTGTTGAAAAATAATGTATATAAAATGCATATAATAAATATTAAATTGTGTACCTGTATGTTACTGTTGGCTACATTATTTTGTGTTGAATAATAAAGTGCAATACTTTACTCTCCATCATTAAACTAGGAAATGGAGATGATTTCTCAGTGAGTCCTTCATTTTTATGCTATTCTTTTAAACATGGTATTGCTTGAGACTCTAATAAGATTAGAACACTTAACAGTATTAATAACTTTCTAAGTACTTCACCCCATTTGGGAATTTAAAAAAATCTTCTACTGGTATAAGTTACACAGTTCACAACGGCGAAAGGAAAAGCAGAGATACGGTTTTTAATCATTTCCTTAGACATTCTATGCCTTTATTGAATCTGGATTTCAGTCAATAGTATTGTCATTCCTATCTAGCCTGTTTCCACAAAAAAGTTCAGAAAATAACTGCATTACATTACTCATTAATTAAAAGTTGTCCCTATGAATAATATTAAGTGTTACTGTCTCAAAACTTCTTTCTTCAACAAGGTAATATCTTTTTTCTTGGAAGGAAATTGCAAATGCAGTTAGAAGGTAACATTAAAGGGCACTTGGATGGCTCAGCTGGTTAAGTGTCCAACTCTTGACTTCAGCTCGGGTCATGATCTCACACTTGGTGAGTTCAAACCCCTCATCAGGGTCTGCATTGACAGCACAGAGCCTGCTTGGGATTCTGTCTCCCTCTCTTTCTGCCTCTCCCCCACTTGCTGTCTCGCTCTCAAAATAAAAAATTAAAAAAATTTTTTTCTTAAGTTATATCCAAAAATTAGGGTGGCAAAATTCTATTTGGATGCCTACTCGGTAAAAGAAATTACATTGTGTTTATATTGTGAACTTTTGTCTTCTGCCATAATCCAAGTGTGCATTTTAGTCATTACTGCTGAAACACTAAAAATTTTCAGAAATATTCCTAAAGTTTTTTTTGTTTTGTTTTTGATTTTCTGAAGATTCAACTTAACCAATTAAGGGGGATTTTTTCTCGTTTTTGGAAATTATAATTTTTCCAAAGCTAATATGGTTTCCGGCAGCAATTCCAAACCAGTGCATTACTGTTTAACTGAAATGTGATTATCATCGTTGCAGTGCATAAACATTCACCTCTGGGTATGTATTGAAACGGAAATGAATAAAAATTAAAACATATGTTTACTTTTCTCTACTTTGGTTGTGTTTTTCTCTACGATATTAAACATTTGGAAGAGACTAAAGGATGCAAAAAGAAAGTCTTATTTTGTGTGTTTCCATTTGTGACTTCTGGGAAATTATTCATTTGACAAATGGTGCTTTATAAAGCTTAATATTTTTATATACAAACTTTAGTATGTTGACTTTCTCAATATTTAATCATATTCTGCCTTTTTCATGTTTTATTTTTGTGTACTTTTCTCACATTTCAAAGTAAATTATCCACTAAAGACCAGCATCTCACTTAACACCTTTATTAAATGTTATAAATAGCATATTTGAAAAATAGGCATGCCTGCTAAAGTGTGCTTTACACTTTACTGCTTTTACAAAATAATTGATAGTAACTTAATAAAGGGTCATTTCTGCTCTTAATGCTCTTTAAGTCAGAATGTTAGTTTCCCTGGTTACCTCGGATGACTCAGAACTTTGTCCTTTATAAAAATAAAAGCGTTTTAAAGGGGTACTGAAGGGGTGCCTGGGTGGCTCTGTTAAACATCCAACTTTTGATCTCAGCTCAAGTCTTGATATCAGGGTCGTGAGTTCAAGTCCTGCATTGGGCTCTGCACTGGGCAGGAAGCCATAACTTTAAAAAAAAAAAAAAAAAAAGACGATTGGAGGCTGGGTTTTCATTTAATTTTTCAAGGAGTGATACTCTCAGCCAAGAATTTGTGGTGTAAAAGTTTAAACCTATTTTATTTTATTTTATTTTATTTTATTTTTTTATTTTTGAGAGCGAGAGAGGCAGCATGAGTGGGGAAGGAGCAAAGAGAGAGGGAGACACAGAATCTGAAGCAGGCTCCAGGCTTTGAGCTGTCAGCACAGCCTGATGTGGAGCTTGAACTCACAGACTGCGGGTCATGACCTGAGCCAAAGTTGGCCGCTTAACTGACTGAGCCACCCAGGTGCCCCTGTTTAATTAAATGAAAATTCTTGTTATGTGGATATATGTGGTATTTTATAGGAAAGGGTCAGTTTATTATCTTCCCATACTTTGTCAAATGTTTATGTAAAATTGTCCAAGGCAATTTCAGTTCTGCCTTGCCCATACATGCTGCTTTCATTGCTTTTATACACCTATAAAATCCCTGGACTCCAGAGATTTACTGGAGTATAAGTATTAATTCTAGACCATAACACCTATTTCAGGTCAACTTGTAAGTTGTTTCAGATAGGATCAGTGTGTTTGGGGAGGGAGCTAGGATGTACAGGTGGCTGAGGGGGAGGACAGGTTCTGTCTGTAGACAAGCGAGATGGGATGACAACACCTCTATCTGAAGGGAGAGCTCTATATTAAGGGCATTGTGATCATTTTTCTTAGGAACTTAACCTTACAAGTATGTTTAAGTAAAAATGTTAATTACAAAACATTTTTGTTGAACCAAGTAACTAAGAGCATCTCCTGCTGTTTAACTTGGTAGTGGCTGTGTATAATGCCTAAACAGTAGCCATTCAATAAACAATTGAATGAATAAATATAAAAATTTTAAGAAAATATTCAGGTTGGTCTTTCTACATAAAGTACTGAATGTAGGATTTTTTACCATGTCCCAGGGAGCGAGGACTTGGAATAATAAAAGTAAAGCAGCTTAGAATAATAGTCACTAACAGTTTTATTGCTTGGTCAAACTACAATAATTTTGCCTGCAGTTCCATTTTCAATAAGTGATTTTCCTTAAAGCCAAATGTTTACAGTGGTAAGTAAAAATTTACCAACATTTTTTTCAGTACATGGATGACTTTTAGAGTATAAGCCAAATATATCTATACACATATAAAATTAAGGATATAAATAGAAAAATATCAGACAATTCTATCTTATTCAGTGAGATAGTTCAGTTATGTTATTGTGAAAATACACTACAAAAGAAGCTTGATACTTCATTCCCTTCCATTTCATTCATAATTAAAACTTTTTATTAAGTAATAACTCTTACTGGTTTTAAGACAACATCCATTATGGGAAAAATGACTTACACATGAACTGAGTTAAAGAACTATTTAAGTTTCATTCTCTTTATATATTTAATACAGAATGATGAGAGAAGGAATGTTGCTTTTGTTCTCAGTATCAGATTCTTTTATTGAGCTATGGAATTTATGTCTCTGTACATTTAATACGCATTTTAGAATTCTTAAGATTCGGATCCACAATATCTCCTGTTTCCAGAGTTTATAAGGGTCATGATTATGAAGCCTCAGCAGAGTGTTTAATAATTCTAAATTGTAATTAGAAGGTAGTAGCTTTAAATGAATGCTTATTTGCTTGAAACAGCTGTTGGCATTTTTAATATAATAGTTTTGTATCTGGTCCTAGTATGCTATATAGTATTTCAGTATTAGGAGAAAATGACTTATACATTACATCCTCTTATACTTTTTCTTTCAGTTGTCAAAATGTTACCATTATTGCTGGGATTCCAAGAAATCTCTACAAATGCCTCTGATGACGTCGGAAACAATTGGTTCTAATCCTGTGAACTCTCTTGTGAAGAAAGCATGTGACTCCTTTGGTTTAGAGGCCATGTCTTTCAGGTCATCCAAAGGTGCCCAAGCCACTCCAACAGAAAAGATGGTAATACCTACAATGAAAATATTTTTACATGCATTAGAACCAAGCTGCAGCTTATATAGAAAACCAGGTGTAATTATTTTTCATGATTCAGTTTACAGTTGGACAGGAAGCTCTATAATGTCTGAAGGATTAAATCTCCTTCACCAAATGGTTAGCTAGGTTTAAACAGTCATGAGAATGGCTAAACAGTTGGGTCCAAACCAAAAGTTTGTCATCAGTATAAGTTACCACATTGGCAAATAAATCACATGATCACTGACAAAAAGTTATGTGATGACCTGATGGATAACTTCTTAAAGAAATAAATAACTATAACATACTTAGTGAAATGGTGAAAACTGCCTGAGATTGGCAGGAGAATGGTCTGCCTGCTATCATCACTCCAGTAATCATTAAGACTGGAGGCCTAGCCTGTATAACAGAGCATGAAAGAATGGCACAAAATCTGGGATACATAAATGGAAGTTTTCTAAGGCTCATGCATTGGAAATGGTGACTAGTCTTCTGAATAATGAGAACTTTGCAATTTTGATGTGTATGTTACATTGGCAAAATGACCAGTAGTCAGAAATTGTCAGTGTTCGGCGCTTGGGTGGCTCAGTTGGTTAAGTTTCCAGCCCTTGGTTTCGGCTCAGGTCATGATCTCACAGTTGTGGGATTGACCCCCGCCCCATGCCTCTGCCCCTTCCCCGCTCCGCTGTTAGCGTTGGATGCTTTGGGATATCCTCCCTCCCTCCTACCTCCTGCTCAGGTGTGCACTCGTGTGCCCACACGCTCTCTAAAACTATACTTAAAACGTAAAAAAAGAAATGGTCAGTGTCTAACCCCAAAGCAAAAATCTGGTGAAAAAAACAGCCAAAGAGAAAAGGGTCTGTGCAGCTGGAATAATTTCTCCTAATTACACATTGAGGCATAACCTCTACATTCCCTTGCACCAGTAGGCAGCTTGTATTCCAACTACATTTTGGTTAAGGTGATAACTACACCAGTTTGATTTACCTCAATCCAACTGCAGTAGTTGTTTAGCACATTCTTAGTGTATCCTACCATCTTTCTTTTGAGTGAAATTTCCTATGTTTGGAGAGCTTCCGAAGTCACTTCTAGGACTTCATCCCCATTCTAATGGTATTCAGTGCTCAAAATTGTAAATACTTGAGATGTAAATAAAGCAGGTTTAGATTATGTAAAAGCTCCTTGAAACAATTTCTGATTTATTACCCCACTCAATACTCCCATCTCCTCCCCTGGCAAAAGAAAACAAGTAAAAAGTTTCCCCCCTCAGTTTTCCTCACTTGTAGACTGACTGAAGCCCAGATTGTAATTATATATTGGGTCAGAGCTAAACAATTAAAAAAGTTACGACCTAGCCTTGAAAACCTACCTGTATTCCGGCTTTTGTTAACTTGCACTTCACAATCTCTAAAGGATAATTTTCATGAAAATGGTGTGGCATAACCTCCTGAAGCTCAGCTAATTACATTGGGGAAATATATTTGATTTAATCTAGTTCAGTTAATTTAGCCTGAACCCCGTTAACCACAAATTAGTTCAGTAAGATACGTTTTTAAGAAGGATGACAGCAAACAGGTCTTCGATTTAGGTTAGCTACTGATGGATAAAATAAGCTAGATGTATATAAATAAGCCAACATATAGCTTAAGTTGCACGGATGGGTTCTCTACCCTACTAAACAGCATTTCATCAATATAAAAGTATATAACAGTGGCTAATAAATGTGTAAGAGGGAAAAAGTTAAGTCATGAGGAATTAAATAGGGAAAAGTGTGGAAAAGTATACAAAAATGCAAGGCCGCTAATTCCCCTCTCCCAAGTTAGCGTTTTTTTTGTTTTTGTTTTTTTTATTAAGTATTATTGGACCACAATCACTCAGTTTTATCCCAGGAAAGGGAACGTCAGCTTTTTGTTGCCCTATTTGATCTCAGCAACACATTATGCTAATGTTTTCAGGAATGAGTCGCCTTTGCCAAAAGTAATATTAAGGTTGGGGTAAGGGAGAAAGAAGACCTTTTTATACTGTTTTATAACATCAGAGTGTGTTTTTATTATCTTAAAAAAAAAAGACTAAGAATCTAAAAAGGAAGTTTAGATGGAATAGAATTAAAGTCTACTGGAGACTCTAACATCTTAGAAAACTCATGCCAGACTCAAAACTACTTTTTAAAAAAGGATAAATTATCAAATAGGTTCATGGTAAGTTATGATAAATTGTGATTGGGTGGGGTGATATATTCCAAGTTTGGGCCCAACATAAGCACCTGTAACATGCTTCCTTGACACATGACATGGTTCTCATGGCACTTCTCCCGACAATACAGTGGTGAGGAGTGTGGACTCAGCCAGAATGCCTGGGTTTGAATACTGGCCTCACCACTTGCTAGCTATGTGGTCTTGAGGAAATTTGTTGCCTTATCTGTAGAATGACATTCATAGGACTGGTTTGACACTTAAGTCAGTTAATATTGAGTAAAGCTCTTAGAACAATGATTGCCATTACATAGGTGTTTGTTCAATAAAATAAATGCTTACATTTATATTTACAAAACTCACTGAACCCCTCCTCAGTTCCCTACCCAGACAAAGGACAAGAACTTACCTGCATCGTGTGCAGCAGCAGCAGGGCCTCGAACATCGTCATAGGACTGCCCGTCTGTGACAATTACCAGGAAGTTCTTGTTGGGGCTATCCCTCACAGGACCAAACACGTTTCTAACAGTGAAGGAAATGGCATCACCTGTAGCTGTTCCACCACTCATGTAGCGAATGTTTCTGATAACAGCTAGGACATTCTCTTTGGTGCTGTAATCAGTGAAAGTGAATTCTGTGCGCTGATCATAGGTGAACTGCACAGCAGCAATCTTGGCACCAATGTCTGAGATTTCAAAAGTCTTGGCTATGTTGGAAACAAACTCAAGCATGAGGCGAAAATTACTGTCTCCAACACTGCTGGAACCATCAATTAGAAAGGCAATGTTCACTGAGTTATAGCAGGTCTTGCTGCACATCATTTGCTCATGAGTGCAGAGCTTCTGTACCAGAGGCTTTACATATTTCGTGGTGCCAAACCAGTTGGGCATGTGGTAAGAGAAGAAGCCATTGTTCCGACAGACAGCCTAATGGGGGAGACATAAACAGAATCAAAAAGTGTGTCTTCTTAAAAATGATAAAAACATTAAATCTTGAACGTTCAGAGTTAATCCAGATAAGGGCCAGTCAGCACTATGCCTGAAGGTCCAAAAACTGAGTAACTACCCTAACAGAAAAGACCCCTCACCTCCTTACCTTGTCAACAAATGCAACATCCTGAACCATCCCCAGTTCTTCAGGGATAGGCTTGGCCACAGAAACTATAAATACATTCACACCAAACTCTCTGGCCACAATGCCTGCTTCCTCAATGTCATCAGAAGGCCAGCCATCAATAAATACCACCACCACTTTGGGGATCCCTCTTCTTACTCCAGCGTCTGCTGTGAAGAATTTCTGGGCAGTATGCTTCAAGGCTTTTCCTAGATTTGAAGAAGAAGCAAGCTGGAGCAGCACCACTGCTCAAATGACATTCCTATTTCCCTGTACCAACTTGACACCAAAAGTTTAAGAATTTAACTTACATAGAACTTGGTTCTATAATAGACGCATCAGATGCAAAAGTTTAATTATCCATCAGATCTATTTTTTTTTTTGTCTTCACAACCCACATTACTTCCCCCATCACCTCCCAGAAGCCTCATTTTTCCTTACCTTACATCAATCATCAGAAACACAACTGACTCCCACCTCTGTACTTTTGCTATCTAGCCCCTTAGTGACTGATTACCTCTAAAGACTTAGAACAAGAAATGTCCCTTCAGAGGGTCTATAGTGCTAAGCTAGTTCTTTCTGCCACATCTGCATTTGTTAAACAAGTCTGTTGATCTTTGCTTCTTTTTAACTTGCTGAACATGTACTTCTCTAAAGTGGCATCTGTTCTATCCAATATAAGGATTATAAATCACGATACTTTTTTGGCTTGTTTTAAACAAGCAATATTAATTAACCATTTGACATATTTTTCATTATAAATTGAGTATCTTAGATGATCAAGTACAAACCTAGCCAAGATTTCAGTGTCAAGAGGAAGAGTTTCACATCTGCTTAAATAAAATAGCCTAATACTGTTTTACATGTCTGACTGCTTCATAACCCTCTCCTGTGTTACATTCCAGGTGCCAAAGTCTACTTACCTGTATTGGAATTACCCCCTCTGAAACCTACTTCCTTTATGGCAAACAAAACATCTTTGGCTGATGTAAAGTTTTTCAAATAAAATTCTATTTTGGGATGTTCACTAAGTGGAAAAATAGGAAAAAAATGTTATCTAGAGAGAACTGGAAAGCCAAAACAAGCAACATTATATAACTTTAAAAAAAGTAAATTGGCCAATGCCTAAGTTTCTTAATCCCATAGTGTACAGTCAACTAAAGTATTGCATCCTTACTTAAATTTCAAGGCATCTTGCAGAAATGTAACAAAAACAATTGCTACCTTGAGGGTTTATCTGGGTAATATGCTAAATACGTATTACATGTATCATCTCATTTCATCCTAACTCTACACAGTGTAAACTACTATCCCTACTATGTAAGTGAAGAAACTGAGGCTGACAGCATTTTGGTAGGTTGCCAAACAAAACACTGCTGCACTTTATTTTTTTATTTTTATTTTTTCAACGTTTTTTATTTATTTTTGGGACAGAGAGAGACAGAGCATGAACGGGGGGAGGGGCAGAGAGAGAGGGAGACACAGAATCGGAAACAGGCTCCAGGCTCCGAGCCATCAGCCCAGAGCCTGACGCGGGGCTCGAACTCACGGACCACGAGATCGTGACCTGGCTGTAGTCGGACGCTTAACCGACTGCGCCACCCAGGCGCCCCAACTGCTGCACTTTAAATTCAGGTTTGTCTGGCTCCAGAACACCTGAAACCAGGTTTAGCTGAAGGCACTGGGCTTAATGGAAATCTGCAGAGTAGGGCACCAGAGTAGTGGAAGGTGACTGGGTGTGAGGCTAGGTCTGTTCCAGTGGGAGACCATGGAAGCACTCAACAGTGTGGGTCTATTAACTCAGGCTTCTGGTTAGAAGAGGCAATTTCAAGGACACCGAGGCCAACGTTTTAAAAATGAGAAGATAACAAGAAAATGTATCAAGTATTATAATTTTGGATTTGTGTTATAAAAAATGATATTGACATACGCTGATCTTAAAATTATGTATATTGTAATATTTGGGACTTTCCATATTTAATAGTAAAAGGATTTCAACTCACTTTTATCACTACGTTTATTAGAGACCATGTTGAGTAAAACAGTTACACAACCATTTGTGTTGGTTTTTAGATAAGTCAGTATTTCATAAGTGCAAAATTTTAAGATCTTAGTATTATCAATTGCCATTAAGTCAAGATTTTTGAGGTAAAAGTATAGCACTGACTGTACTTCTGCATATCTTTCTGTATATCTGGTGAAATGTTGGGCCACAAAATCAGATATTATGGGTAGATAACCTTTTCACATTAACGGTCACTTTGAATTATCCCAATTGTGATTTATGAGATTTATTCTTAATTTTGCATCCTTAATGTTACATTGTTATTCTGCTTAAATATAAACTCTGTATATAGTTTATTCTGAGGCTCTTCCTAAAATAGGAAAACTATAGGGGTGCCTGGGTGGCTCAGTCAGTTAAGCGTCCATCTTCAGCTCAGGTCATGATCTCACAATCCGTGAGTTTGAACCCTGTGTCGGTCTCTGTGCTGTCAGTTCAGAGCCTGGAGCTTGATTTGGATTCCGTGTCTCCCTCTCTCTCTGCCCCTCCCCCACTCACACTCTGTCTCTATCAAAAAATGAATAAACGTTAAAAAAAATTTTTTTAATCGGTAAACTATAAGTCTCAAAGTTTATAGAGAAGCTAGTCTTGTTTGATTCTACGAGATAGTGTAGCTTTCATCTTGAAAAAGAATTGGATGGGGCGCCTGGGTGGCGCAGTCGGTTAAGCGTCCGACTTCAGCCAGGTCACGATCTCGCAGTCCGTGAGTTCGAGCCCCGCGTCAGGCTCTGGGCTGATGGCTCGGAGCCTGGAGCCTGCTTCCGATTCTGTGTCTCCCTCTCTCTCTGCCCCTCCCCCGTTCATGCTCTGTCTCTCTCTGTCCCAAAAATAAATTAAAAACGTTGAAAAAAAAATTAAAAAAAAAAAAAGAATTGGATACAAATAGCAAAGAAAAAAATGTAAGAAGAAAAGTACTGAGTGGAATTTGTCCCCCGCCCCCCCAGGATGTTAAAATGTACAATAAAGCTACAATTATCAGAGCATTGTAGAAAAGATGTAAGAATTGGCTTATAGATCAAGGAAACTGACTTGCTTAACTTGCATATAAAATTGGCATTACAAATCAATGAAATAAACTCATCTGTTTTAAAGATATGGGACAAATAAATTATGTAGAAAACCAAAAAATTCTCCTACCAAATTCTCATACCAAAAAAATTCTATTTAAATTAAGAACCAGTTGTAAAACGTAACGTAAGAACAAATGAAATAGAAATTAGTAGGTGTAGTACTGGTGACAGCAATTTAAACTGGGTCAACTTTCTAGAAAGCAATTGAACTTTGTATCCGAAACCTTAAAAATGTCAGAACCTTTTGACCCAATCTCACTTTTAGAAATCTAGTCTAATGAACTAATCAAAGATGGCACAAGGGTGACATAAGGATGTTAATCACAATGTAATGTCCGATGGTGAAAAAAATGGAAGAATAGTTAAACAGTCATGCAAAGGAACATTCTAAAACATCATCGATTTAGAGCATTTGTGGTGTAAAATGCTCAAAATACAAAGGGATGAAAAACAGGACATAAAACATTTTTATAGTTTGAGCTTTTGAAAAAGAAACACACTATGCAGAAAGGGGTGAAGGATGGAAAAAGTGGTGGAAGGGGAATGGGAGATACAGGCTTCCAGTTATGAAATGAGTAAGTCAAGAGAATAAAAGGTACAGCATAAGGAATATCGTCAATGGCATTGTAACAGCATCTTATGGTGACAGATGGGAGCTACACTTGCAGGGAACATGGCATAATCCACAATGTTGAATCACTATGTCGTACACCTGAAACTAATGTAACATTGTGTGTCAACCATACTTCAATTACACACACACACACACACACACATACAGACATGTACATGTACAAGCAAGTATTTTCTTAAAATACTGAAAGGGTATCAAACATTTTATAGTGATTATCTCGGGAGAGCATATTTGGGAAATTTGTTTTTCTTGTGCTTTATATGTTTTTCAAGCTATCTATAGTGAGCATATTATTTTCCTAAAAGCCATCAATATTATTTTTAAATGAATAAAATTAAAAAGATCGAGCTTCAGATCTGCACTCATGGAACTACGGGAAATGTTTAAAAGAATAATGACAGAATAGGGAAGAGAAACAGACCTATAATTTCTTCCTTCAGCAAAGAAGAATCAGGAATTGAGCAGAGTATATGTACAGAGGTAATTTGTACAGAGGTAATTTTGTTGTATGAACAACAAAACCTTTTTAGTCTACCTTCTGGTCATCAAATTCTCTAAATCTTTTTATTCCAAAAAGGAAGCACTTAGACCTACCCTGTCTGCTTAGGCAGTTTTACATCCTATATTTACAGTTCAGGGATTCAGACTATCCACAACTCTATGTGTTTATACTGTACTGAAATACATGTATCCACTAAAACGGCTGATCTTTTATCAAGTCTCTTTCCATTTTAACAAGTTGGTACCTGGCTTGAACAAGGCCCACGTGTGGTCCTTCTGTTCCAATTCCCAACATTAGAGCCACTTTGCCAACAAAATTCTTCTGTAGATTAAATCGGCGCTGCCCAATATTAAAACTTCCATCAATCAGAAATGCAATGTCTGCTTTACAGTCTGTGAAAACCCAAACATGTCTCTCCGTTAGCAGTTTCAAAGGGAGGGAGAATGTTATTTTCCCAAACGGATATGTGGACTCTTACCTTTATTGCCAGTTTTCTTTTCAGGTGTTTTTTTTAGTCGTTTACCTGAAACAAAGGAAGCAGTGGCATTAATAGGAAGACAGTTTCATAGCAAGAAGCCCACATGGGGAAAAGCTTGTGACAAGGAGTGCCATTCTTAAAAACACTTGTTTTGTAAAAAAAATTAATTTGTTCACAGCTTTTTGGACTGGGGAAGAAATGCCCCAACAAAGAAGTCAGGACTATTGTAAGCCTTGCCCCCAATTCAGGACTTGATATCTCAAACCCACAATTGAGGCAGGACCAGAAATGCCAAGAGTTAGATTCTAATGTTCTTAATTTCTTTGACTTTAAAACTGCCACAATCTTAGGAAAGGAGATTCCTGGCCTTTGTTAAAATGGACACACATTGAATTCCTTTTATTCATATGACAAATGGAGCTATGAAGTCACTTTGTCCAGTTTCTAGGCATGGTTTATTATATCAGAAAGAAATAGTAGGACTTCAAGAGAATGTTTGGTAGCAGAGTTTATAATTGAAAATAGAAGGATAGGAATTTGAAATATAAAATGTTTCCTTATATAATGCACTAGTAAACTTAAGATATTTGTTTTGTGTTTCTTAATTTTTTTTAATTTTTGAGATAGGGCATGAGCAGGAGAGAGGGGCAGAGGGAGAGACAGAATCTTAAGCAAGGTCAATGCTTGGTGCAGAGCTCGACACAAGGCTCGATCCTATAACCCCAGGATCATGACCTGACCTGAAATCAAGAGTCGGATGCTCAACTAACAGAGCTACCTAGGTGCCCTGGTTTTGTGTTTAACATCACTTTTTATTTTTTATTTGTTTATTTTTAACTTACTTATTTTTGAGAGAGAGAGAGCAAGCAGGGGAGGAGCAGAGAGAAAGGGACAGAGAGGACTTCCAAGAAGGCTCCACACTGTCAGTGCAGAGCCCAATGCAGGGCTCGAACCCACAAACTGTGAGATCATGACTTGAGCTGAAACCAAGAGCTGGATGCTTAACTAAGCCACGCAGGTGCCCCAACGTCAATTACTTTTTAAAGGAAAGCTATCAACAACACATTTATTTTTAACTTCTAAATGTTGTGCCAGGCTACTAGGAGATAGCTTCCATACCTGTTGATGGACGTGCTGTGGACACTGCTTGTCCTGTGGCCTCCTGGGTACCACTTTTACCTTCTGTTAAAATAAAGAGAAGACTATTTTTTCCTCTTCCTTCTTTACCATCAAAATATAATGAATCTAACTTAGATGTCTATGGGATGATAAATGTAATCAAGTAATGGCAACTGCATGAGTAATTGCTTCATG
The DNA here is from genome assembly GCF_023721935.1 of Panthera uncia. Taxonomy (NCBI): domain Eukaryota; kingdom Metazoa; phylum Chordata; class Mammalia; order Carnivora; family Felidae; genus Panthera; species Panthera uncia. The sequence goes on from NW_026057582.1 coordinate 65,150,913, forward strand.
TGAGTTTCAAAGACCAAAATGAATTCTTATCTATTAAATTGTATTTTAAAAGGATCACCAAAAATGAATTCACATTCATTTTCATTCACTAGTTTTTTGATTTAGTGTTGCTTGTAAGTGTCAGGGCATTCTGATCACAAGTTTCTATTGCAACCTTCTAACAGCAAGATTATCCTTCCTCCATTCAGCCAAGTTTGGCCTGAGTGGGCTTTGCTTGTCCAGGTCACTGATTGTAACCCATAGTTGACTCTTTCAAGTCTTAATCACAGGCTTTTCTATCAAAGTCAAAGACGTTGGGCTAAGAACAGCAGAAAACTTTTTTGAGGGTCAGGCAATATTTACACAAAGGTAAAATCAATGTAATTGTACCTACTTGTCACTGTGAAAGAAGCAGACCATCTGGAAAGTGTTTGAGACTGAATGCCATTGGCAACTACTGAGGAATAGTTTTCTCGACCTGGTAGGCTATATATTCGCACAGGTCCCCCTGAGTTGCTGATTACTCCCCTGCAACACAGAAAAACAGCCGATATTCTACCCACACTTTTCCAGGGGTATCCGACTGACTTATAGTGCCATGTTACATCTATTGTTCTGATAATCAAGAAAATAGTTTATCAGGGAAGACATCTAAGGATGCTGTTGGCCTTTTTAAAAACGTGCTAACATAGGTACAACATCTGCCTGGGAAAAAATGGTTTTATGCTGTCAAACTTCTTAAATGTTGATAGGAACATACCTATAAGATCCCATTCCCTGCAGCTTGGAGATTCAGGGTTAAGAGCACCAAATAATTTTCTTAGTTTTCTAAGGTACTTTAACTACATGTCTTTGGACAACACACACACACACACACACAAAGTCTTGTAGGATAGCAGAATGGGTGATGAATACGGGATCTGGAAGCAGACCTGGCCTTTCATTTCCAGCTCTGGCACTTGCCTAACAATGATGACCGTGGGCAAGATCCTTGGCAACTGAGTAGTTTCTTCATCTATAAAATGGAATAAAATTGTACCCACCCTATACAATTCTCAAGTTCTCATGGAAGTTAAAACTATGTCTGGCACACAGTAAAAACTCACTAATATATTACATGATTAGGAATGTTCTAAAATCACAGGAATCTAGCTGCCAAGAAATAATCCAATTTGTCTTTAGTCAGAAAGCTTACTTTGTGTAGCTGGTGCTTCATGGATATCCAGGAAAACCTTAAAAATGTATCTATCAGGGCGCCTGGGTGGCTCAGTCGGTTAAGCGGCCGACTTCAGCTCAGGTCATGATCTTGCGGTCCGTGAGTTCGAGCCCCGCGTCGGGCTCTGGGCTGACAGCTCAGAGCCTGGAGCCTGTTTTAGATTCTGTGTCTCCCTCTCTCTGACCCTCCCCCGTTCATGCTCTGTCTCTCTCTGTCTCAAAAATAAATAAACGTTAAAAAAAAAAGTTAAAAAAAAATGTATCTATCTTCTATGGCCAAAATTGGCACCAAAAGAAAGAAGATAGTGGGTCCATGTGGCTAAAGAGGGAAAGGAAATCATCACACTTGGATTTCTCTCCCCTTGGCATGTTTCAGCTTACCTGTGGATAGCTGCACCACATATGCTTGATACAGATGCATACACTATGTTCCCAAATACGGAGAATTCCTCAAGAGAGCAGCCCCCTGGGCAGAGGACATCTGCTTTCTCTTTCCTGATGTCCAGGCCTCGGGTAAAGCATGTGATAGCAATGGGAACTGAAGAGAAAGAAGGGAATGTAGTGACCATTCTTGGGACTTTGAGGGGGATGGGGAGGTGGAAACTAGGGTCTGAGGTTGAAGGTTTACCTCCCTAAATTCTACACTTCTTAAGAATATTAACATATGTACCACACCATTCCAGATTTTAGCTAGCCAAAACCCAGCTTTCCAATATAATCTAGTCCTCAACCACTTCAAAGCCTAATGGGAGAATTTTCTCAGTTCTTATGAGCTTGGGAATATATAACTGGGAATATATCAGAACTGGAAAATGACATTAGTCAGTCACCATTTATTAGTTCATTCTAGAAACGTAAAAACCTCACAGTGATAACAGTGGATACAGTTGCCGGAGCTAACAATATTATATCTGGGCCAAGCCTATGAGGAATATCTTCAGACACATGCACAAACCTCTTCAAGTCTCATCCTTTGCTTTGGAAGTCCATTTACACTAGTTTTCCTCCAACTGCAGTGTCTTAAAATTATCTCTTAAGTAGGCCAGTAAAAAGATGTTTCACTTTACAAAATGTCATTTAGCTCAATCGTTCATTTTACAGATGCAGAAATAAAAGCCATGGGGTTAATTTGCTCTAGGTCACACAGCTCAACTTCTGCAGAATCGGGGAAGGGAATCAGAATCAGGGAATCAGGGAAGTTAGTCCCTTTGGAATGAAGCATTTTTATCTGAACTGAACCTGCTTATTTCTGGTCAAAATCTGCCCAGAGAGATCTATCAGACAGTGAATGCATTTTTAGAAAACAGTGTCAATACCCTCAAGTTTTACACAGCCAACCCAACTAATAAGGAACTGAAGTTTGTACTAAAAAAGATGTTAGGTAGACACAAGGTATTGGCAACATGTAACAAGATAATATAATACCACATGTTAACTCATCAATTTACTATAAATTTTAAGTTGAGAATAATGTTATTAAATACTCCTTTCCAAACACAAGAATATTGTGATTACCCAAACCTTTTTGAAACAGATGTTAATAAAAAACCAAAAATGCACCTTTTCCCCAAGACAGTAATACTATCTGGTCATACTGCCCCTTTGAGTAGCCTGCCTCTAACAATGACCCTCTTCCCAAAGCTCTCTGTGCTGAGCTGCACCCTGGACTGTACATGTCCATGGAAGGGAAGGCAGGATGCCAGGTACAATCCTGACTCCTGAGCTGTGCAACACTAAAGATCGCGGTGCAAGTTAAAATCCTTACCAAAAACAATAGCCTCAAACCTATGCGCCCCATACCTGTTATCAAACAGCCTGAATCCTTCCTACCACTTTTGGTGTCATCAGAGGCTGTGCCTTTAGCTGCCAATGCTGACTTGAGTAAGGGAGTGAGTGAGTGAGTGAGTGAGTGTGTCTTACCCTGATTCCTCCTTTCAGGAAAACAAAGGATAGATTTTGTAAAAAGAGTTTGCCTTTTATATTGTAGAAAACACACACACCCGTACTCGGACTTATACATGTGGAACAAACTGTTTTTTAGACTCTCTCCAATATGAAATGGGTCTATAAATAGAGGTTATTCCTAGAAACCAGGGGTTCAAGCAAGGTGGGACATAGCATTTCTCTGTCCCTGTCAGCTCTCGCAGTCTTTAGTCGGGTCTGGGAGGCTTATCCCTGGCCTCAAACGCCGTGGACAACGCGGGACTAGTGTGCCCCTTGGTGGGACTCAACGAATACTCCCCCGCCTTGACCTTTGATGCCGAGGATCGCGTCGCCAGGTGCCTCCCGCGATGTGGCGAGTGGATTCCGGGAGGCTTCGTTCTCCGCGCCTTGGGGAAGAACGTCCCCATCGGATACCAGGGGCCCCCTCGCGCGGGAGAAATGAGTAAGCCCGCGTAGACAGGCTGTGGGAATGGCTGTGGGAACGGGTGCGCCAGACAGCCGCTCCAACCTTGGCGCCGTGAACCTTCCCTAGGGCCACAGTCCAGGGACTCGGTCTGGGCGCGCTTCTACCCGCCGGCCCCCAGCCCCTCCCACCGCCTGGACCGAGCCCTGCTTCCCTGACCCGTGAACACGTAACTCACCGGCTCCCTCGCTGCCCGCAGGTTCCGGCAGCAGCAGCAGACAGACACCTGCGAAGAGAACACAGCGCGAGGGCTCACCCCAGCCTCCACCCCGCTTGGTGCGAGGGGAAGGGGGGCGGGGAGGAGCGCGTACCCACCGAGGCAGAGAACGGGGATCCAGGCTGCAGACATGGTGGTCGAGGGGGCTGCTCGGTCCTGGGAGAGAGGGAAAATGCAAGGGAGGCTCTCGGGAAGGGAGACCCTTACGTCCCCACCACACTGGGCCGGGCCTCCCGTTAGAGATCCCGCACCCCTCGGAAACCCAGGGGTGGCGGAGGGGAGGGAGGAGACCTAAGAGGCCGCTGCCCCCGAGCTAGCGCTCTATCTGGAGGCGATGTCCTGGCTGCAAATCGAGCCAAACCCAGCATCGATGTGCAACCTCGGCCCGGAGGAGGGGGTGCGATATCAAGACAGAAAGAAGCTGGGCGCGACAAAGGAGAGACTCAGACAAGCAGGTGGCAGGGACCCGCACGCCCGCCGCCGGACGCCTAGGGCTCCGCACCTGAGTCGGATCCGCCCGGCTGCGCCTGAGTGCGGAAAGCGCGGCTCCCGCCGCCGCTATAAAGGGCGGGCCGCGCGCATGAGCACTGTGCGGGGGCCGCGTGGGGAGGGGGCTGGGAGCCGGTGCCCCGGGGCCGGGCGGCGGCCGGCCAGCTCCGCCCTCACCTCCTGCCGGTCCCCGGGGGAGGCCCGCGCCCAGGCGCCTCCCCCCGCGGCGCGGACCTTGGCCACCCGGACGCCGCGTCCGTCCCTAGGGGAGGCGCGAAGGCCCGCGGCAGAGTCCCGGAGACCCCGCGGGACCCGGCGTTAGGGGTGTGGGAACGCGTGTAGGACAGGGGTGGGACCCGCGCCTGGAGACACGCGCGGTGAGCCCGGGGTCCCTGGCGCCGGCCGCCCCGGCTGGACTGCGCTCCGGGCAGGGAGGCTGCCCGACGTGCGGGGCCGGCCTCACCCGGGCTGGGGAGGGACGGTCCCCCACTCGCGGTTCCCGATGGCGGAGCTGCGGCCCTTGCGGTGAACCCCGGCTCTGCTTTGGCCCAGGCGGCTGAGGTGACCCAGGGCCGCCGCCCGCCCAGGACTTGCGCCTCCAGAGAGCTACCAGGTCCACGCGGCCTCGGAACCAAACTTTCCAACTTCGTGCTCGCGTGGAAACGGAGTTCCTACTTCTAAAGCAAACGCAACCTAGGTTTGGCAAACGCGTCCCTCGTATTTTTAGAAACCCTGTCAACTGATTGGTTATTCTTTCGACCATAGGGATCCAGCAGCCTTCCGACTTGGTTTCTGCTGGAATCGGATTTTCCCCAGCGGGTTCCATTCACTGTAATGCGCAAGGCCACGCTTCGGAGGTGGCCCGGGCCCCTCATTGTATTTGCCTTTTCTTCCTTTCTGGGTCAGGAAGGAATTATGCTTGATTGCCTCTCCCAGTTCCCAGACCTGGTGTCTGTAGTGATGGCACAGAACCTCAGATTTGGTAATGTGTCCTCTCTCATCCTGGTAATTTTTAACAGGTGGAAGTGGGAGAAAGCAGAATTGACAGGCAGTGTGACCTCCGTGGCAGTGACCTCCACAGCAGCCTAGGAACCATCTCCAGACCCAGGAGAGGTGGCAGGGTATCGTTTTTTCAAATAGTTTTATTTAGTCCAAAGTGTAAGCAATAATTTGTATGCCATAAAACCCATCCCTTTTATGTATAAAATCCATGATTTTTAGTGAATTTACAGAGTTGTACAGCCATCACCACAATCCAATTTTAGAACCTTTGCCTTACCCCCAAAAGGACCCCTTCTCCTCATTGAGTCAATTGTTCCCCACCCTCAGCCCTAGGCCATACTGATTTGCTTCCTGTCTCTATACATTTGCCTTTATTGACATTTTATATAAATGGAATAATACAACTTCTGTTACTGAACATAATGTCTTTGAGGTTTATCCATGTTGTGGCATGTATGTGTACTTGCTTTTTAAAAGATTTTTAAATGCTTATTAATTTTTGAGAGCGAGAGAGGGACAGAGTGTAAGTGAGGGAGGGGCAGAGAGAGAGGGTGACAAGAATCTGAAGCAGGTTCCAGGCTCCGAGCTGTCAGTACGGAGCCGGTGGCAAGGCTCGAACTCCCAATGCTGAGATCATGACCTGAAATAAAGTTGGATGCTTAACCGACTGAGCCACCCTGGTGCCCGTATGTACTTGTTTTTTATTGCTCAGTAGTATTCCCATACATTTGGTATTAGGAAAGATACATAGCACCCCCACCTGGAAGCCAAACACTGTAGTGGTTTTACAACTATCCTCTCCATCTGGAATGAGTCAGTGTTTGAATCAGGCAACTGTGGGGGGGAGGGGGGTGGTGCTGATTTCATTCCCTTTACTATTTACTATTTGAATGTCTTCTGGAGAGAAAGACTAATTAAATAACATTTGTTGGCTGGGAAGTTTTTTATTCTTATTTTCATGGCTGCTTTAAAGATTGAAACCCTTCCATGGTAGAGACAATTGCCCTTTTCTTCGAAACCCAGTATTCTAGCCACCACCCCTGATATTTTTCTTGGTAGAAATTTCAAGCCTTCAGGACTATTAAAGCTGTCTTTTCCATGATTGTTTATTGAGTATCCTCAATCAGTGTTGGATAATCTCTTCCAATTAGGCTGGGCAGATTGTCATGATGCTACATAATGAGGGAGAGTTCAGATTCTTGGAAAACAGCTCCCACTCCACAGCTCTGCAGACAGGTGCCCAAATGGCCAGAGGGGTGCATGCTCTTCAGAACTCCCATGGGGCACAGCCCTCCTGTGATGTAATTTCACTGAACCATTTGGCAGAATGAAAACTATGCAGCTGTTTCCATGATTGACTCTGAATCTATGGCTCTTAAAAAATAAAGGAAATACCTCATTGAGTTTCACAGTTGTTTACCCAAAGATACAATTTTAATTATTTTGTTTTGAAACATTTAAGAGAAGTTTTTCTTCCTTTGTTTTTCTGGTTTGAAAGGCCAACTAAGAAGGGTGGGGGAGTGGGGATGAGATTTTTCATTCTCAGTTTGTACCTCATGTTCACCATAAGTATATTAAGGAAAAACTAACTTGAGAGGTAGTTGTCTCTGCTGTGGGAATATCTATAGAATAGAGGGAAAGCCAAAGGAATCTGGGTATGTTTGACTTAAAAAGACAAATTGCTAAAATTATAGTTTTGCATTCAGTTGGGTGACATTTCGGGTTATTGTACTCCTGAGATGCCTGGGTAGTTTACCCTGCTTTAATTAAGACTATTTGATATCCAAAATTTAGACTAACTCCTTGTAGAGCAGTGGATTCCTAACTGGGCTGCACAATGGAATCACCTGGGGGAGCTTTAAAAAGTACCAAAGCCTGAGTCCCACCCTTGAGATTTTATGTAATTAGTCTGGGATGGGGCCAGTGTGTTAGAATTTTTTAAAGCTCCCAGGTGATTCTAATGGGCTGCCCAGGATGCGTAATACTTAGCTCAATATTAGAGGTTAAGCTAATAATTCTAACTTTCCTCTCTTCTTTCATTATCTTTTCATTAAAATTCCATCAAAAATATGCCTACTGTGTTTTCCAGATAAAACATGGAAGCATCTTCTGGCCTGATGTTTGTTTAAAAACAATCATTAATGGGCGACTGGCTGGCTCTGTCAGAAGAGCTTGCAACTCTTGATCATGGGGTCATGAGTTTGAGTCCCACATTGGGTGCAGTGATTACTAAAAATATAAAAAAATGAAACTTTAAAAATAATCCCTAACAGAAGAGTTGAAAACTCAGTTTCAAAAGTAATTATCCCCAACTGTGCTGTCAGGTCACAGAATGGGCTGGCCTTGTTAAGGGAGTGAGCTACCTGTAAAACTATTACCCTAGGTGGGATTTTTAGGCTTCAGGATGCTGCTGGCAGCTCAAAAGAGTTCCTCAAGAATAGTGTGGTTCTCTGATTAGATTTGGTTCATTACCTCCACAGATAAGCTCTTAGTTTACAGGTCCCTTCTCTGTTTTGTCTTTACCTAAGTATGAAGCTGGCGTTACCTGGAAGTTTTAATGTTCTTGTTGTTGATCTTTTATTTTTTAATTTTCTTTAACGTTTATTCATTTTTGAGAAACAGAGAGAGACCGAGCATGAGTGGGGGAGAGGCAGAGAGAGAGGGAGACACAGAATCCAAAGCAGGCTCCTGACTCTGAGCTGTCAGCACAGAGTTCGATGCTGGGCTCAAACTCACAAAGCGGAAGATCATGACTTGAGCTGAAGTTGGACGCTTAACCCATTGAGCCACCCAGGTACCCCTTTTAATTTTAATTTTTATCTTTAAAAAGAGTATCAGTCCTGTCCCACCCCCTATCCTTAGCTCCCCTGTAAACTTACTTAGCTAATGCAATACGTAGTAACTTGGTTTTATTTCAGTCACAGTGAACTTAAAGTGAATTTGTTCCCTTTAGGGAAGTGTATGTTTATCCTGCAGTATCCCATAGGTTATGGACCATAATCAGTTTGAAAACTCCCATCACCTATGTTATCTTACCACATTGATGTTTTTTCTAGATCTAGTTTGCCTGATTGTTTTTTGTTCACATCTACTACTAAGCAAGTATGTACATCTGGCCTTTCAGTTTTTGATGATTTCTAGCAACAGAATAAATGTCTACAGCTTCTGAGGAGTGAAAATCAAAAAGTTGATTCACACTCAATTCTACACCTGAAACTAAGATTACACTGTATGTTAACTAACTGTAATTTAAATAAAAACGTGGAGGGGAAAAAAAAAGTTGATTCAGAGATAGTCCTGTGACCACTAGAAATCACTCTCTTTTTCTGGAACTCAGTTTCCTTTCCTATAGGGTGAAATGGATTAGACCAAGTGATTGGAAGAGACCTCCCCCTGGCCACTTTCTGTGATTGGGCAAATGCTTCCTGGGCATATAGTGGCTTCAAGGGCTATGCCATTTTTCTGGGGTTTGGAAGGCCTTAGGAAACACTGGCTGTGCCAGCTGGCTCTCACTTGTCCCAGAAGCCATCATTTCTTATGCAAGTTCCCTTTCTTTTCACCTCTCACTGCTAAACTATGGACTGGATTATCTTTGCCCCTATTTAACATCAAGTAATAGAGGTCACATTGGCCACTGGAGTGCCACCAAAACTTCCCTCCTGAGTGAGGAAAGCTGTGGCAGGGAACATGAATTCATTCTAAAAGGTCCAGCCTACATCCCGTGTAAGCTCCTCAAGAACAAGTTTCTTTCCCTCTTTGATCATTGCTGTACCCGTAGTTCCCAATGCAGTGTCTAGCACATAATGGTTATTCAATAAGTATTTGTTGAATGAATGAATCAATCCCATTCTATCTTATCATTTGTTCCCTTGTACTATTTATCTGTTAATTTTAATTTTATTATTATTATTACTTTAAAGTAAGCTCTGTGCCCAATGTGGTTGAACTTAAGACCCTTAGAGCAAAAGTCATATGCTGTACAGACCAAGCCAGCCAGGAGCACCCCCTTGTACTAATTTTTAGAAAGTACTTTAGAACAGTTTTATTTTTTAAAGCTCTATTTATTTATTTTGAGAGAGAGAGCGCAAGTGGGGAAGGGGCAGAGAGATAGAGAGAGGGAGAGTGCAGAACCCAATGTGGGGCTCAAACTCATGAACCAGGAGGTCATGACCTGAGCCAAAGTCAGATGCTTAACCAACTAAGCCATGCTGGCAGTAGGTTTACCAAAAAATCAGTGACACGGAGAGCTACTGTTAATGCTACACCCAGATTCCCTATTATTAACATCTTTTATTAGTATGGTATAGATGCCACTGTCAATGAACCAATACTGATACATTATGATTAACTAAAGCCCAACTTTATTCAGATTTCCTTAGTTTTTACCTAATATCCATTTTCTGTTGCAGGATCCCATCCAGGATACCGCATTACTTTTAGTCAGCACGTATTTTTGTAGACTCTTCTTGGTGAAGCTTTCTCAGATTTTCCTTATTTCAATGACCTTGACAATTTTGAAGAGTACTGGTCCCTCAGTACGGATTTGTCTGATGTTTTTCTCACCATTAGGTTGGGATTATGGGTTTTTGGAGGATGGCCACAGAGGTGAAGTAACATTCTCCTCACATCATATCAAGGTTGCGTATATCCTATCAACATGACTTAATACTGTTGACATTGACCTTGGTCTTGGGGCTGGAGTGGTGTTTGTCAGGTTTCTCTGCTGTAAAGTTACACTTTGTACTTTGGCTCAGGTCATGATCTCACATTTAGTGAATTTGAGCCCCACATCAGGCTCTGTGCTGACAGCTCTGAGCCTGGAGCCTGCTCAGATTCTGTGAGTCCCTCTCTCTCTGCCCCTCCCCCACTCACACTCTGTCTCTCTCTCTCAAAAATAAATAAACATTAAAAAAAAAAAAAGGAGTGAGGAGTTAGGTTCAACCTCCTTGAGGGCAGAGTAGCTATATAAATTACTGGAAATTCTTCTGCAAGGGATGTTTGTCCCCTTCCCTCTATTTATTTATTTTCTACTTGTTTTTTTTTTATATGTGGTAATTCTTCTCCAAAAGGCTATAAGCATCTTGAAGGCAGAGACTATTCCATATGCTCTTCTATATCCCAGCGACTTGCACAGTGCTTTGGAGTAGAGGTAGATGCTCAGTCACTGGTATAAAGGATGGTTCATAGCTTCCAGTCCTGACAGCTTTCTGATGATGACTTACTCTTCTTTTTCACTGCAAGATTTGGGCCAGAAAATTGCCCATTTGGCTCTTGGCAAAGGTGTAATAAAAATGCTAATTATAATAGTAATTCTGACACTGTGTACAGCTCTTTATACCTGTTCCTATAGAATCTTTGCAATATACCTGCAAGGTGGTTATCATCCTCATTTTAAAAATGAAGAAGTTTATGTCTACATTGATTAGAAGATGTGTCGCAAAGCACACAGCTAGAAAGCAGAGCCAGAATTCAAATCTAGCTCTCTAAAGCCCACACACCCTTAACCACCAGGTTATACTGTGTTTTCCCTCATGATAGCCAAATAAAGCCACAAGGAGGTGAAGGAAGTGACAAGAGCTAGAAGAATATGCAAAAAGAAGAAATAAATCCCTGAGTGGGGGTGACTGGTGTGTGGCCTCTGAGATCTGCTATGAAATTTGTACATTCTCAAGAGAAGCACATAATCCGTAGGTTAGCATAACAAGATAATTATAAAATATTATTATGTATTCCAAGTACAAATACGGCAGGTTTTCCTCATATTCCTTTTTTTTAGTGTTTATTTATTTTTGAGAGAGAGAGAGAGAGAGAGAGAGTCAGAGTACAAGTGGGGGAGGGGCAGAGAGAGAGAGACACAGAATCCAAAGCAGGCTCCAGGCTCCGAGTTGTTAGCACAGAGCCTGATATGGGGCTCCAACCCTCGAACTGTGAGATAATGACCTGAGCCGAAGTCACACGCTGAACCGATTGAGCCACCCAGGCGCCCCACTCATATTCTTAATATTCAGGTCAACCAATAATTTCTAAAATATATCTATATGGAGCAAAAGCCTAATGTGATTCAGTTAATTTTTGAGGTAGATGGGCATTAGTGATGATCCCAAAACCTTTCCTCCAAAGGTCCATTTTACAGTATATATATATAGTGGGACTATTCATTCTATTCTCCCCCAGGAAATGTGGTTGATTTGCAGTGGGGTGGTTAGATGATAGTGACAGTAATGGTTATTTGAAATCATTGGTCCAATGGCTTTTTTAAGCCATTAGATCTGAAATAAAATATCTCTACATGTGGTTCTGGGGAATTATAAATTGACACTGTTGCTAAAATGTGAAGCTCATATAACATTTTCTACTGGAACAAAGAGTGTAAGCTGGAAACAAAATGTTTCCAAATAATTGTGTGTAGCAAAAGCCAATTTTTTCATTATACATCAATTTTTATTTTATTTTTAACACGGTATTTATTTATTGGCAGGATTATATACTTTTTTTTTTAGGATTATATACTTTTTTTTTTTAAGTTTTTATTTTAATCAACTGGTGCTTATCACAAGTGTGCTCCTTAATCCCCATCACCTATTTCATCCATCCCCCTACCCTCCTCCCCTCTGGTAACCATCAGTTTGTTCTCTTTACTTAGGAGTCTGGTCTTGGTTTGCCTCTCTCTCTCTCTCTCTCTCTCTCTCTCTCTCTCTCGTCCCTTTACCCCTTTGTTTTGTTTCTTAAATTCCACATATGAGTGAAATCATATGGTATTTGTCTTTCTCTCACTGACTTATTTCACTTAGCATTATACTCTCTAGCTGCATCCACGTCATTGCAAATGGCAAGATTTCATTCTTTTTGATGGCCAAGTAATATTCCATTGTATATAGATATCACCTCTTCTTTATCCATTCATCAGTAGATGGACATTTGAGCTGTTTTCCATAATTTGGCTACCGTAAACAATGATACTATAAACATCAGGGGTCATGTATCCCTTCGAATTAGTGTTTTTGTATCCTTTGGGTAAATACCTAGTAGTGCAATTGCTAAATCACCGTGTAGTTCTATTTTTAAATTTTTAAAAAAATTTTAAACGTTTTTATTGATTTGTGGCAGACAGAGCATGAGTGGGAGTGGGCAGAGACAGAGGGAGACACAGAATCTGAAGCAGGCTTCAGGCTCTGAGCTACAGCACAGAGCCTGACATGGGGCTTGAACCTGTGAACCGTGAGATCAAGACCTGAGCCAAAGGTGGATGCTTAACTGACTGAGCCACCCAGGAACCCCACTATTTTTTTAAATTTTTGAGGAACCTCCATACTGTTTTCCACAGTGGCTGCGGCAGTTTGCATTCCCACCAACAGTCTGAGAGGATTCCCCTTTCTCTACATCCTTGCCAACACTCGTTTCTTGTGTTGTCAATTTTAGCCATTCTGACAGTTGTGAGGTGGTATCATGGTTTTGATTTGTATTTCCCTGATGATGAGTGATGTTGAGCACCTTTTCATGTGTCTGTTGGCCATCTGTATGTCTTCTTTAGAGAAATGTCTGTTCATGTCTTCTGTCCATTTTTTAATTGGATTATTTGTGTGTGTGTGTGTGTGCGTGTGTGTGTGTGTGTTGAATTGTCTGAGTTTTTAATATTTTGAATGCTAACCCTTTATTGGATATGTCATTTGCAAATATCTTCTCCCATTCTATTGATTGCCTTTTAATTTTGTTGACTGTTTCCTTTGCTGTGCAGAAGCTTTTTATTTTCATATAGTTCCATTAGTTTATTTTTGCTTTTGTTTCCCTTGCCATAGGCCTCAGGGGACCTATCTAGAAAAGTTGCTATGGGCAGTGTCAAAGAAGTTACTGCCTATGTTCTTGTCTAGAATTTTTATGGTTTCAGGTCTCACATTTAGGCCTTTCATCCAGGTATTGAGGAGGGCACCTTTTGGGATGAGCACTGGGTGTTGTATGGAAACCAATTTGACAGTAAATTTCATATATTAAAAAAAAAAAAAAAATAGGCCTTTCATCCATTTTGAATTTATTTTTGTGTATGGTAAAAGAAGGCAGTCCAGTTTTATTCTTTTGCATATTGCTGTTTAGTTTTTCTAACACCGTTTGTAGAAGACACTGTCTTTGTACCATTAGATACTCTTTCCTGCTTTGTCAAAGATTAGTTGACTATACAGTTGTAGGTTTATTTTTGGGTTTTCTATTCTGTTCCATGGATCTATGTATCTATTTTTGTGCCAGTACCATACTGGTTTTTTTTGTTTGTTTTTTTTTTTTTAACATTTATTTATTTTTGAGACAGAGAGAGACACAGCATGAACGGGGGAGGGGCAGAGTGAGAGGGAGACACAGAATCGGAAGCAGGCTCCAGGCTCTGAGCCATCAGCCCAGAGCCCGATGCGGGGCTCGAACTCATGGACCGCGAGATTGTGACCTGAGCTGAAGTCGGACGCTTAACCGACTGAGCCACCCAGGCACCCCAGTACCATACTGTTTTGATCCATACAGCTTTGTTATATAATTTGAAGTCCAGAACTGTGATGCCTCCAGTTTTCCTTTTTCAAAATTGTTTTGGCTATTCAGGGTCTTTTCTGGTTCCATACAAATTTTAGGATTGTTGGTTCTAGTTCTGTGGAGAATACTGTTGATATTTTTATAGAGATTGCATGAAATGTGTAGATTGCTTTGGGTAATATAGATATTTCCATGGTATTTATTCTACCAACCATGAGCATGGAATGTTTTTCCATTTCTTTGTGTCCTCTTCAATTTCTTTCTTTAGTGTTCTATAGTGTTAGGAGTATAGATCTTTTACTTCTTTGGTTAGGTTTATTCCTGGGTATCTTATGATTTTTGGTGCAATTGTAAATGGGATTGATTCCTTGATTTCTTTCTGCTGCTTCATTATTGGTGTATAGAAATGTCACATATTTCTGTATGTTGGTTTTATATTCTGTGACTTTATTGAAATCATATATTTGTTCTAGCAATTTTTTGGTGGAGTCTTTTGGGTTTTCTATATAGAGTCATGACATCTGCAAATAGTGAAAGTTTGACTTGTTCCTTACCAATTTGGATACCTTTTTTTTTTATTGTCTGATTTCTGAGACTAGGACTTTCAGTACTATGTTGAATAACATTGTTGACAGTGGATATCCCTGTCTTGTTCCTGACCATAGAGGAAAATCTCTACGTTTTTCCCCATTGAGGATGATCTTAGCTCTATCATCTTTTTTATCTTGAGGTATGTTCCCTCTGTTTCTACTTTGTTGAGGGTTTTTATCATGAAAGCTATTGTACTTTGTTAAGTGCTTTTGCTGCATCTATTTAGAGGATCATATGGTTCTTATTCCTTTCTTTCATTAATGTGGTGTATCATGTTGACTGATTTGCGAATATTGAACCACTCTTGCAGCCCAGGAATAAATCCCATTTGAGCATGGTGAATGATTCTTTTAATTTACTTTTGGATTCAATATGCTAGTATCTTGTTGAGAATTTTTGCATCCATGTTCATCGGGGATATTGGCCTGTAATTCTCTTTTTTAGTGAAGACTTTTATGCTTTTGGAATCAGGGTAATACTGGTCTCATAGAATGAGTTTGGAAGTTTTCCTTCCATTTCTATTTTTTGAAATAATTTGAGAAAAACAGGTATTAACTCTTCTTTAAATGTTTGGTAAAATTCACTTGTGAAACCATCTGGCCCTGGACTTTTGGTTGTTGGGAGAATTTTTGATTACTAATTCAGTTTTTTTGCTAAAAGTGACTAGTTATCAGTCTGTTCAAGTTTTCTATTTCTTCCTGTTTCAGTTTTGGTGGTTTATATGTTTCTAGGAGTTTATCCATTTCTTCCAGATTGTCTAATTTGTTGGCATATATTTTCCATAATATTCTCTTATGATTGTATATCTGTGGGACTGGCTGTTATTTCTCCTATCTCATTCATGATTTTAAAAATTTAGGTCCTTTCTCTTTTTTTGTTGATGAGTCTGACTGGAGACTAATCAATTTTATTGATTTTTCTCAAAGAACCAGTTCCTGGTTTCATTGATCTGTTCTATTGTTTTTTTTTTTTTAATTTCTGTATCATTTATTTATGCTATCATCTTGATTATTACCTTCCTTCTGCTGCCTTTAGTCTTCATTTGTTGTTATTTTTCTAGCTGCTTTAGATGTATGGTTAGGTTATTTCTTTGAGATTTTTCTTGCTTTTTGAGGTACACTTGTATTGCTTTAAACTTCCCTCTTAGAACTGCTTTTACTGAGTCCCAAAGGTTTTGAATACTTGTGTTTTCATTTTCATTTTTTTCAATATACTTCTTTATTTCTTCAATGACATCCTGGCTGGCCCATTCGTTGTTTAGTAGCATGTTATTTAACCTTCACATATTTGTGGTCTTTCCAGATTTTTCTTGTGGTTGACTTCTAGTTTCATAGTATTGTGGTCAGAAAAGGTGTGTGGTATGATTTCAATATTTTTAAAATTTTTGAGACTTGTTTTGTGATATAATAGATGATTTAGTCTGGAGAATGTTCCATATGCACTTGAAAAGAATGCGTATTCTGCTGTTTTAGCATGGAATGTTCTAATATGTCCATTAAATTCCTTTGGTCCAGTTTGTCGTTCAAAGCCATTGTTGCCTTGCTGATTTTCTGCTAAGATGTCCATTGACACAAGTTTATAAGTGTGTGTGGGTTGTTAAAATACCCTACAATTATTGTATTATTATAGATTAATTCCTTTTTGATTGTTATTAACTATTTTATTTAGCTGGGTGCTCCCATAGTAGGTGCACAAATATTTATAATTGTTATATCTTCTTCTTGAATTGTCCCCTTTATTATGATATAGTGCCCTTCTTTGTTTCTTGTTACAGTCTTTGTTTTAAAGTCTAGTTTGTCCAATATATTGCTACTTCAGCTTTCTTTTGACATCCATTTTCATGATAAATGTTTCTTCATCCCCTCACTTTCAATCTGCAGATGTCTTTAGGTCTGATAAGAGTTTCTTATAGGCAGCATATTGTTGGGTCTTATTTGTTTTTTTGTTCATTAATCCATTCTATTACCCTATGTCTTTTGATTTGGAGTGTTTAGTCCATTTACATTCAGTGTAATTACTGATAGATATGTATTTATTCCCATTTTGTTACTTGTTTTGTGATTATTTTTGTGATTCTTCTCTGATCCTTTCGTGTCTTTTTTTCTTTCCTGATTTTCTGGTTTTCTTTAGTGATATATTTGGATTTATTTCTGTTTATTCTTTCATGTCAGTATGACACCTATTGTTACCATTAGGTCTGTATCTAACATCTTTTGCATATAGCAGTCTATATTAAGTTGATGGTCATTTAAGTTTGAACCCACTGTTTACTCCTCTTCATGTTTTAGGGGTATGGTGTCATATTTAAATCCTTTTATTTTGTGAGTTCCTTGACTGATTTTTTACAGAAATATTCATTTTTATTACTTTTTTGTTTCCCATATTCATAATGTCATTTTTGGCCTTTCTTTTCCACTCAAAGAGTCTCTCTCTCTCTCTCTCTATTTTTGTTTTTTTTGAGAGGAGGCAGCAAGTGGAGGGGCAGAGGGAGAGGGAGAGAAAGAATCTTAAGCAGGTTCCACACTTAATGTGGAGTCCAGTGTAGGGCTCCATCTCACGACCATGAAATAATGACCTGAGCCGAAATCAAGAGTCAGACACTTAACCAACTGAGCCACTCAGATGCCCCAAAAGCATCCCCTATAATATTTCATGCAGGACTGGTTTAGTGGTTATGAACTCTTTTAGTGTTTGTTTATCTGGGAAACCCTTTATCTCTGCTTCTATTCTGAATGATAGCCTTGCTGGATAGAGTATTCTTGGCTTCTTGGCCACAGGTTTTTCTCATTCAGCACTTTTGAGTATATCATGGCACTCCTCTCTAGCTTGGAAAGTTTCTACTGATAAATCTGCTGATAGCCTTATGGGGTTTCCTTTGTATGTAACTGTCTTATTTTGTCTTGCTACTTTTATTATTTTTTCTTTGTCACTGTAATTTTGACATTTTAATTATAAAATGTCTTGGTGTGGCTCAGCTTTTGTTGATTTTGATGGGAGTTTTCTGTGCCTCCTGGATCTGGGTATGTGTTTCCTCCCCCAGATTAGAGAAGTATTCAGCTATTATTTCTTCAAATAAATTCTCTGCCCCCTTTTCTCTCTATTCTTCTGGGACTCCTATCATATGAATGTTATTATATTTGATGGAAACACTGAATTCTGTAAGTCTATTCTCATGTAGCATAATTCTTTTTTTCTCTCTTTTGGTCAGCATGATTACTTTCCATTACTCTATCTTCTGTACTCTACTCCTTAATTCATTCCTCTGCTTTTTCCAGTATGCTTTTCATTCTATCAGGAGTGTTTCTCATTTTGTTTATTGAGCCCTTTATCCCTGCTATGTTATTCTTTATTTCTGTGTTAAAAGTCTCACTGATGTCCTCCACTCTTTTCTCAAGTCCAGTGAGTATCCTTATGATTATTGCTTTAAATTCTCCATCAGCCATGTTACTTACATCTCTTTTGCTTAGATCTTTGGCTGTGGCCTTGTTCTTTTCTTTCATTTGGGACAAATTTCTCTGTCTTCTCATTTTGTTTAAGTCTCTGTGCCTGTTTCTGTTTTAGGAAAGTAAACTATATATCCTGTTATTGAGGTAATGGCTTAATGAAGAAGAGGCCCTGTAGTGTCCTGCAGTATGGTGTCCCCTGTTCCTCAGGGCCTGGCACTTCTGTGAGTGTCCAATCTGTGCTGCATGCACTCTGCTGTTGTTTGCTGACTGCTTTATCCTTCAGGCCAGCCATCTGCAGAGGCTCTCTTTGCCCGTTGTGGATAGTGTTTTGTCCCTCGCCTGAATGTGGCACATTTTAACTAGGTGTGCTTCGGTCTGCATGTGAAATGAAACCTGTTGCCAACAGGACGAGAACTGAGACTCTGTAAAATTCCCCATTGGGAGATGTGGTTGAGCAAGTTAGGTAGCAAGTGTCCAGTGCTGCTCTTGTCCCCGCAGGTGGCCCTGTGGTTATGCTGATGACAGGAGAGGGAAATAGCACTGGCCAGTTCCTTTGTTCCCAGAAAACTCTCTTCATGAACATTGTCTGTCTGTGGCAGCTCCAAGAAGAGCAAATAACCTCCCCACTGTGTGCACCAGGCACTCTTCAGATTGCTGTTTCTAGGCTGTATGTCCACAGGTTGTTTGCCTTGTCTTCTCTTCAGGAGCTTCCCCAGCACCTCTAGGCTCTCCCAGAGCCAAATCCATTGACTTTAGAACTCCAGGCTGAAGCCTCGCTGGTTGCAAGATCTCACAAAATTCAGCCTCTCTTGCTATCCAAACCAGTTGTTATGTGGAGTTGCCTTCCCCATGCACACCCCTGTGTGCTAGTTTCTCATCCTTCTCTGCAACTACAGCTCCCTCCCCACAGCAGTGGCCAGGATCTGCTTCTCTCCCAAACCATGGCTCCACACTTCCTACCTTCTTTCATGTGGCCTCTTCTCTACCTTTAGTTGTGGAGTTTATTCTGCCAGTCTTCAGGTCACTTTCTGGGGTATTCAGGATTATTTGATAGTTATCTAAATGTATCTGTGGAATGAGGTGAACCTAGGTCCTTTTACTCTGCTGCCATCTTCCTCTCCCACATTACACAAAGATACAGCTCTTTGAAATATGGCATATATGAGTTGAAGTATTTAATAAGACTTACTTCCAGCCTTAGTTTTTACTGCTCTGCTATGGTGGTATTTTCATGTTACAGAATAATTGTTGAAGACATTTTAATATTTTGCAAATCTGGGCTGCAATAAAATATAAGACTCATTATTATTCATGTAATTTTATATAAGAAAAAAATGCTTCTAGGAGAACTATATTGATTGTAAGATGCATACTAATTTGAAAGGTGTTAAAATGTGGATAAAATGTGCATCAATGACATGTTATTACTAATTCTAAATGATATGATACAAGTTTACAATAAGTGACTCATAAATACAAAAAAATGTTTAAACCGTGTCAAAGGAAAAGGGGACACATTAAAAAAAACAGAGAATACTTGAATTTAGCTTTGAATTTCCTGGAAGGCTAGACAGAATATATGTATAAATACACACACACACACACACACACACACACTATACTATTTATCAAATGATTAAAAGGATTTTGCCTCCTCAAAACATGAACTTTTTTTTTTTTTTTATAGAACTGAGTTATAAAAAGAATGCTAATTTGGAACATATATAAAGAGCTGTAAGCAATGTAAAGGCCATTGTCTTCAACAACAGTTTTAAAGAATATATAGAAATGCTTTCATTTGACAATTTCTTTAACCTTTGAAAGCAGAAAGCATGAGTGAAGATTTGGCCAATATCTTTAGAAATTTTGAAATAAAATTATTTAAATTGCTTGACCAACATTTCACACTAAAGAACATCTTTAATAGGAATGCTGTGCCAACTATGACAAACGTAGCAGTGAGATTTGCTAAGCTTTATATTACCCTGAAAAGCCACAATTATTTGAAATTTAATTGGTACTGAAAATCATTTTTATGGATGGCAGAAGAAAAGCACACATTTTAGCTGTTTTTAGATTGAGCTGTTTAAGATCAACAGTATTATAATTATAATAAAAGCTGTTACATGACCAAAGCTAATTCAGATTATGCATTAAGCCCATGAGTTGTGTTTGGTGTTTTATATTTCTTTCCCTTTTTAAAAGATCATTGTTACCGAAATTTTCAAACATGTGCAAAAAGTACACACAATATTATAGTGAACACTTCATCTATTGCCCAACTTGCACAATGATCAATTCATGGCCATTTTGGTTTCTTTCATGCCATTACCTCTGATTATTTTGAAGGAACCCTAAATATTATAATATGTAATTTCTAAAGATCTTTCTCCAAGATAAGGACTCGCTTTTTAAATACAACCACATTAGTATTGTCATACCTAAAAAAATTATTAATTCCTTAATATCATAGCCACTTAGGGTGTACTTTGCTTCAGTTGTCTTATTAATTGTGTCTATAAATGGATTGTTTGCTGAATCAAGATCACAGAGACAAGAGACAAGAATGGCTGGGTGTCTGTTGCTGCCCTTCTCAATCTCTGAACTGTCATGTCATCAAAAATATGGACTGAGTGCCTACAGTGGCAGGTGCCTTGGCTGCTAGGGAAACAAAGATGAACGCAACAAAATTCTGCAGTCAAAGGATACATCATCCGCTGCATAGGAGGGAGTAAGTCCTCATTCCTGGGAATTCCTCTCATATTGAATCTAAATTCCTCATTTGCAGCCTATTTTGTCTTTTTATTTGTTTGTTTGTTTATTTATTTTTGAGAGAGAGAGAGTGAGCGTGGGTGGGGGAGGGGCAGAGAAAAGGAGACAGAGGATCCAAAGCAGGTTCCTTGCTGTGAGCGTAGGGCCTGATGTGGGGCCTGAACTCATGACCTGAGCTGAAATCAAGATTTGGCATCATAGCCAACTGAACCACCCAGGTGCCCCCCTATTTCTTGTTTTTGTTTTTAGTGGACAAGGAACAATATCACTGCAGACTGTTATTCTGTATCTATTTTTGGTTTTTAGGGGTGAGCTTTCTTTATTGTTTTTACTTTGTTGTTATTTTTTGTTTTTGTTTGTTTCTACTTTTCTGTCTTTCATCTCCTCTCCTCCCATGTATCTGCTAAGCATGTATGCTGTGTAACAGTGTAACTATAACACACTCCATTATGCAGTTAATTGGAAGACATAAGATGTGTATCTACTACCTAGGGGGATTAACCCCAAATGGCTGATTTGACAAAACAATCCTTGAACTTGTATTTCCTTAGAAACAGTGTGATTTGAGTTGAAATTAAAAGACACGCTTTATAGTGTTCAGAGTATAAATAACATCATTGTTATGTTTTAAAGTAATTTCATATCTATTATTTCTTTATCCTTTCTATAATCCTATGAGTTATAAGGACAAGTATTATATTTATTTGGCAGGTGAAAAAACGCAGCACTAAGAAATTACGCTGTGTAAAAAATACATACAAAGATAGAATGGGTCCAAGCTGAGAGACTGGTTATCTAGACTTATTCTGTGTTCCTCTACTGGTTTCTGATGTTTTTATGAAATCATGTAACACTGACTGTACTTTGATAGAAGAGGAGAGGACTGACATGTCCAGTATATGCATATTGGTCATTTTGACCTTCTTTTTCACTCCCCTTCTCAAAGCCCACTGATAAAACCCTTCCTACATGGGCAGCAGACCTTCCCAGATGACTCCGCTGATTGACCAAGGACTGACATCTGAACCTAGATTAACAGTGGGCTCTTTCTCCAAGAAATTTGAAACTGGCTTATAGAAACCATTTAGCATTGTAGCAGTGGCTCTTGAATAAGGAATATATGAAGTCAAGGTTGACCCATGGACAAGTTAAGCCAGGAAAGTTGGTCATGACAAAGAGAAGAGTAAATTAAATGGGCTTTTACTTCTGGTCAAGTGATCATTCCCTTTTTAAAAAATTTTTATTTTAAAGTAATCTCTACACCCAATGTGGGGCTCAAACCCACAGACCTGAGATCAAGAGTCGCATGCTCCACCCACTGGGCCAGCCACATGCCCCTATTCCCTTTTGAGGCCACTTCCTGGCTGGGAGATATGTGGTATTCATTCTATGAATTCCCTTTTTCTTAAGTATTTGAGTGGATTTCAATTCCTTACAATCAAATGAGTCCCAAGATGCAATCAAATGCTTTATTTAGGCAAAAGGAAATCATCTTAAGAGATTTGTCCTGGGGCTTTTACTGTTTTTCTAAACAGAGATGGAGTTTATGTTGATGTTTTCACCTTTCCAGTGGTAGATGGAGTGTCTGTGGATTTCCTGTGGAGAAGTAAGAAGTGGAACTTTCAGTGCTTCTCCAGTTGATTTCAGATCTGTAGGAGTTGGAGGGAAGGACTGTGCCACGATTCTCACTTCTGGGGGCTTCAGAGCAGCCTTGAAGGAGTGGTGCTCCTCTCTGGTTGCCCCTAAGGGATAGTAGACTTCCTCCTGAGCAGGCTCACACTTTGAGATTTCTGTTGTGCAGAGTCCTTGTTAGCTCCTTCCTCACTCCTACTCCCTGACATCTGGGATCCTAGAAACCTCAGAATTCAACATTTCTTCATAGGTATTTTATTTCCTTAACAACAACAACAACAATTTAGTAATGCATTGCCACTCACTAAGGATTTATTGTGTTACTATAATGGACATTGTGGTTGTCTGTGTGATGTTCCTATCACCTTTCCCCATGTATAACACCTCGCTAATGAGTCTCCCCAGTTTTACACATCAGTGCATGGCATTCACCTGTCTACAATGGCTAGTTTGAGGATCTCCAAAGCTGGGACTCTTGTTCATTGTGAGATGTCATGTTGTCTCTTCCCTGGATGTTAAAGAGAAATTGTGTTGCCCTAGTAGCTGCTTGCAAGCATCTTTCAACAGTGGGAGAAGCCAGCCAGAAGAAGAGGCAACGTAGGGAGTAAGGCAGAGCCAGGAAAGCTGCAGAGAAGTCTAGCCAGATCTTATGTGAACAATGCCTGAGGCTTACTTTTCCTATGGACTTTTTGTTACAGGTGCCAATGAATTCCCATTATTATTTAAGCCAGTTTGAATTCAATTCTGTGTTATTTTCAGCATAAAATATTCTGATAGATACAGAGCTTTTAAATTCATTTACTTCTCTCAAACTTTGGGTTACTGATTTCACATTCAAATATTAGCACCTTCAGGGGCACCTGGGTGGCTCAGTCGATTAAATGTCCAACTTTGGCTCAGGTCATGATCTCGTGGTTCGTGGGTTCGAACCCCGCATCAGGCTCTGTGCTGATCGCTGGGAGCCTGGAGCCCACTTCAGATTCTGTGTCTCCCTCTCTCTGCCCCTCCCCCACTCACACTCTGTCTCTGTCTCTTAAAATAAGTAAACATTAACAAATATCAAATATTAGCACCTTAAAGGGACTAACACAGCACTACCTATTTCCCATATATATTTTGCCTTCAGGACAACCTTATGAGATAGATAATACTATTATTCAATTTCCACTTTTCAGATGAAGATACTTGGGTGCTGAGAGAGTGTGACTTCTCTAAAGATACAAAACCTATAAGCAACAGGAAAGTCTGAATTTGAGCCTATTGTACATACCATATTGTATCTATTCATTATAGGGAAGAAATTAAAGATAAAATTCAGCTTTGTAGAGGGTAGCAGAAATCACTCATATTTGTGAAATACTTTAAATATTTCCAAAGCATATTTGACTCTATGTTACCACCATTTGACAAGTATCAACAGCAGGTGCTGACTGATATGGAGACCAGACAAAGATACTTCCTAGGAAATAAGTCAAGGTGTCTTTATCTAACTAATGCAAATAGAAGAAAGTGGTACACAGTGAAAAGATCAACACTGTTCTCCATCATAGACATACTGTGTAAGCCTCTGGGTCTTCCAGAGAGGGCTTCATTATCATTGCCTATAATTAAGGCTGAATGACTGAGGTGCACATTGGGACGTGTAGGAAGTGTCACTGGGGGGAAGAGGCAGAACCAATACCCTCACCCACCCAAAACCAGCTGGATCTTTATGATCAGATCATCAATCTCAGTGTTACAAAAATTGACCATAGAGACTGGTATAAAATAACCATCAACATACCGTCTTCTTTTTTCTTTCTAGTTTTAAAAATATGGAACATTTTTGCAAATTTGCATGTCATCCTTGCATAGGGGCCGTGCTAATCTCTGAATTATTCCAGTTTTAGTATATGTGCTGCTTAAGGGAGCACCACACCCTCTTCTCCCTAGGCTAGCACAGTCCGGTTTGAGACCTTTCTGGCCTTAGAGCTGCAGAATTAGAGCAAGGGTCCATCACCCTGATGTCTCTGAGAATCTTAGAAGCCCTGACTAACTATAAGTCTGTCAGAGTGATGATTATAATTTTACAGATGGGTAAGTTAAGATAATTAAGTTGGGGGAGGTCAAAATTATGTGGCCTCCAAGTGCATTACAGAACTGGTAACAGAACTGAATGAAAACTGAGGTATTTCGACTGGCTTTTCAATCCTCGTTTAACTAGGATGCATTACCTTTTCACTCACAGGAAGTTACCTAAGCCAATTATGTTGTAAGTGAAGCCCAGAATAAAAATTAGGAACATCATTAGAGGGTCAGGCTGTGCCTTTAAGTATAAAACCCAAAAAGAGTTAAGCCTGGATGTGTTGGTAGTAATTAATGTTGAAGAGCTGGTAATGAGACTTGACACACAGTTTAATCAGACTGTCTGGTGGTAACCGAGAACAGACACGCTATGACCCCGCCTGTGACAATAATGTGGAAAAGCCTGGCTTCTTGGTCAAGGGAGTGATTGTCAATCCCCAGGACAGTGCTGATTTCTCAGCATGGTGATGGGCTTCAGGACCATTAGGTTTCCGTAGCTTTCTGCTGTGTATTTTGGTAGGTGCGTTTTTGATAAAGTGGGTAATAGCCTCTTTTCTCATTGTTAATATCCCGTTGTGGTGCACCAGTAATGGCCTGTAGAAGTCTCCTACCACCATAAATTCTAAATGCTCTTGGCTAACTTAACCCATATTGGAAAGATTAGGATTGGGGTCATCTTAGATAATGGATAATTTGAGAGAGTTCCCGTGTCTCACTTTCACTCAGAAATATTTATTGACTGCATGTTGTGTGTTGGGCAGTGTGCTAGTTCCTGGGTAGAGCATAAAGAGAAAACAGCTGTGGTCTCTGCACTGCTGAAGCTTGCAGGTTATTGGGGAAGGTAGCATCACGTGTGTGATTATAAAACATGATGGATGAACTTGAAAAGACTTGAGTGCTATGAAGACATATACCAGAGGATCACTTTTGGGATTGGGGTGCCACTTTCTGAGGAAGTGGTTCTTTAAAAAACCGCTCTCTCTCTCTCGCACAGAGAGCGAGCACAGTGGGGGAGGAGCATAGAGAAGGAGAGACAGAATCCCAAGCAGGTGCCCCACCACCAGCAAAGAGCTGGACATGGGCACCGAACCCACAAACCACGAGATCATGACCTGAGCTGAGATAAGGAGTCAGACGCTTAACTGATTGCACCACCCAGGAGTCCCACCCGAGGAAATGATTCTTTATGCTGAGAACTGAAAGATGAGGAAGTGCCAGCAAGGTAGAGTGGGCACAAGAGTTTCCTAAGCTAAAGTAAAGGCAGGTTAGTTGTGGTGGTGAAGGAAAGAATTTGTCCTGTTGGAGTAACTGAAGCTGGAGGACGTGAGCCAGGAGAGAGGAAGATAAGCAGGGAGAGGTGGATAGGTGCAGACCTATGCACTCAAAGCTCATTTGAGCTTTGGAATCTTGAGATATCTGAATTCAAATATTGTCTTCTACTTTTATTTATGATCTTGGACACGTCACTTAATTTCTTTGTGAATCAGTTTCCATTGCATTGAAACTATTTACCCTGCAAACTATCACAGAGTAAGTGAATCTTAATGACTGGTCCATAGCCCTGCCATTCCTTCTCTCCATCATCTGCTTCCTTTTGTCCTCCTGCATTTTTATTCAGAGGTATTGATGCACTTGGGTAGTTATTTACCATTGGTTTTCTTGGCCTTTCCTGTTACCTTGTAATCTGAATACTCAAACACCTAATGATCTAGAGTTAGTTATTATTTAAGAAATTTCATCATTGGGGCGCCTGGGTGGCTCAGTCGGTTAAGCGTCCGACTTCGGCTCAGGTCATGATCTCACCGTCCCTGAGTTCGAGCCCTGCGTCAGGCTCTGTGCTGACAGCTCGGAGCCTGGAGCCTGCTTCGGATTCTGTGTCTCCCTCTCTCTCTGACCCTCCCCCGTTCATGCTCTGTCTCTCTCTGTCTCAAAAATAAATAAACATTAAAAAAAATTTCATCATTGACATTACCTTTATTAATTATAACAGATGCATGTAGAATCAGTTGTCAAACTCTACCCTTGCTCTTAAGTCTACCCTCGAGAGAAACTCAGGTTCATGTTGGCTTAACGTTTTATTTACGAAAAAGCTGTGGTTATTTTTTTTTTTTAACTTGGGAAAGATTGTTTTGATGCATAATATGAAAGCTGGCTGTGTGACTTAGCAAGCCAAAAATATTTATTCAGAAAACATTTCATTGCAGTTATCTGTCATGTTGAAAAGGCAGCCTTTTGTTTCAGTGCAATGAATGCGACACAGTGTGTTTTGGTTTATTAGCTCTGTTTTTTGAGAGTGGTTATATGAAAACAATTGAGCAAATATTCCCAAATAGAATGAGTGCCCCAGATTCTCAAATGCTAGGAAGATGTCACAGGATATACTCATTTTCCCAAGTAAATGAACTAGATCAGAGAGTTCTTCTGTTTCTTTCTTTCCCCACCCTTATTATGATAAGGCATATTGTGAATGAATTTCCTGATGTGGGAACTAGCACTAATATCTTTCAAAAATGCTTTTACAGGGAGTTTATGTTTCACACCATCTAAGTGGCTAACTCTGTGACCTAGAACCCTGCACCTTTGTCTTCCATGGACCTTCGCGTAAAATCGAACACCATTATGTTTCCTACCAACCTTACAGGCTTGTCCTGGGGTTAGACTAGATGCCATTTTTTAAAAATTTCTTTTTCAATGTTTATTTATCTTTGAGAGAGAGAGAGAGAGAGAGAGAGAGAGAGAGAGAGAGAGAGAGAGAATGTGCAAGAAGGGGCGGGGCAGAGAGAGAAGGAGACACAGAATCTGAGCTGTGAGCACAGAGCCTGACTCAGGACTCAAACTCATGAACTGCAAGGATGTGACCTGAGCTGAACTCAGACACTTAACCAACTAAGCCACCCAGGAGCCCCTACTAGATGCCATTTTTAAAATAGTTGAGAATGGGGAGGCTTCATTCAGCAAATCTGCTTGAATGGAAAGAACCAGAAGAGCTCTTTCCCAGTCTGACCCAGGTGTATTATCTCATTTGATCATTGTAACAGCTCCACAAAGTAGGAAAGTAACTATAAAGTGTTAGAGTAGTAGGTGCAATTTGATGAAGATTTTTTAAATTCACTTTTTATGTTTCTCTAAATAGTTCAGTCCTGCAACTACTCTATAACTCATTTTGTTGTACATCAATCTGTGCTGTCAGTGGGTTCTTTTCCTTGTATAACCCTCTAAACCTTTCATTTTTTACCCTGGCCTTCTTCCTTTTTGAGTGAATTGTAAAATGGCTCTCCAGGACTGAAAACTGTGATTCACTTTTTCTTCTCTTCTAAGAAGTCATAGTTATCCTGTATCTTGTATATAGTTTTCTGTTCTTTTAGAGTTCTAAGTTTTATAGTTTCCCTGCCAAGTCTGCTGAACTTTTCCTTTTAGGTCCTTTTTCTTTCTTTTTGTCTTTGTAGCTTCCTCTTTTTTTTTCTAAAGGAGTCTTCCCTTCCCAGAAAGTTATGCTGATGTCCCTTTTAACCGCTGAATTGTAATTTGTTACTTTGCCAAGCATACTGGGTTGAACCCTGGGCGCTTTGGGGAGGGCCCATGTTGTCCGATGGAAAACTACCAGTTACTTGAAATGCGGGACACTGGCTGTACCCTACACACCCCACTCTCGGCCGGGGTGCCCCGCTGCTGGGGGGCCTTCCTCTCATTAGGTCATGGTAGAAGTGTTTCCCCTTGTAGGACAGGGCATATCAACTGTGTTCTAAGGGGCTTTACTGGTCCCTGTAAATATTATCTGATGGTGTAATTGGGAGGGAAAGGGGGAGAGCCAAGGCCAGTTCTGCTCTTTGTTGCCTGCTTTTCCTGGCAGGCCTGTGGGGGCATGTTGTTCCTGCCTGTCCTCATAATCCGATCATTCTTTTCCTGCTGGGGTGGCCCAGAGGTTACCACACAGAGCAGTGTGACAGGACACAGGCAAGGTGATGAAGAAGAGAACAACAGGACCTCCCACACCTGGCAAAGGGGAGAACGCTAGTAAATGAAAGTCCCCAATCTCACACTTTCCTTCAAGTAGGAGTCCCAGATGGAAACTCTCTGAATCACACCCTGTAAATATTTTCACCTTTGCCTTATTTTCCTTAGACCTTTTGTTGTCAGGGAGAAACAGAAAGAGAAAAAAAAAGTAGAGATGAAGGAAGAGGAAAGTTCGAAGAAAACTTGGGAACCTGACTCTTAGAAGCAGCCTATTTAAAAACATACATTTAAACAATGTTGAGAGTGATGGGAAGGATGTAGACTTCACTGAAGGCAGCATGAAACATTGCACTCAGTTTTGCCAACTGTTAAGTGACTGGTATTTGAATGTACAAGACATATAAATTGGTTTATTTCAGACATCCAAAAGAATGAAGTGTTTTATGGGGCAAAAAAATTAACTGCTATTCAATTCCAAGTATAAACAGAATAGAGTCTAAAAATTAAAATTCTTTGAAAACAGAAATTGTCTTAATTATTGACAAATATAAATTTTAATGGATTCATAATAGTAAAGTATGAGTCATGGTTTTTAAAATGAAGTATCACTTATTTAAATTTAGTTTTTTGAGAAATAGTACAAAACCTAAAACTTATCTCTAAAAATAAAGCTCTCTGACCTATAATTCGAGAGCTATCCGATTTTAATATGAATTTCTTTGACAAGGTCTGTTTCCCTTGTGACAAAATGTCTCTTTTCAGTGTGAGTCATCATTGCACACTTATGAAATCTGACAATGCTGTTTTTACACAACCTTAGATATTTGGGTCAAGGTGATGGGTGTGACATTGCAAAGGGGGAGTAGTTTGACTGATTGGATGTGGGTGTTGAAGATGGTTTACCTGGAGGTGACAGAGGGTTACAGAAAGACAGGGGGAGGCAGGGCGTGGGCCACTAAAGGTACATTTCACTGTCTTTACCATTTTGCCTGCCATTTGAATTCACAGATGCCTAAGGCTGTAGAATCCAATCCTTCATTAATCTTTGGAATTAGCTTAGAAAGGGATTTTCTTGGAGCTAAGTCCAGGGTTCTGAAACTGGGCCATGGCTGTAAGTTCTGTATTTCTCTCCCAAGTGCAACATCCATTCTCTTTTAGTTAGTAATGATGCTTATCTTGGAGGATATAATTTCTTGCTTTTTGTTTAGTTTTTGTTTCCTACTTTTAAAATCTATTTGTTTGTTTGTTTATTTATTTATTTATTTAAAGTAGTTTCTGTGCCCAGTGTGGGGCTCCAACTCATGACCCCCAAATCAAGAGTTGCAGGCTCCACTGACTGAGCCAGCCAGGTACCCCTTTTGTTTCTTATTTTTATTAACAAAATACTAAAGAACCAGATTACATGTGCTGCTAGAATCTGAGAACTTCTGGAAGTCCCTACATAAAGACAGACAAAAGGAGGCTATTTTCTTTGGCTCTCAACAGAGAATGCATTACTGGAAGCCTAACATATTCTAGTATGGAGAAGGCCACAGCTGTGGATGCAATTAATGGCCCTTGCATTTGCAAAAAACACAGACCCATAAACTGCAGTGACGTCTTTGTAAATGTGTGCCATATTTGGGGGGCAAAAAAAACCTTACAGGCAGGGTGCGATTGTGCTTAATGCAGATGGATATGTTTTCAATGTGGTGTGGTATGGGGTGGAGCATGAGAATGACCAATTCTATTATAAAATATTAAAATCTGCTGGTGTTCTGGAACTTTTGTGTGTGTGTATGATTGTTTCTCTGGCCTCTGCAAACACCCATGCCCTCTGTCCAGATCTGGATCCAGATTCTGGCCAGCTACTTGGACCAGAGGACTTAAATGTTTCCATATGTTACTGGCACCCAATTCTTAGAAAAGAAACAAACAAACAACGAAGAGTCTAATGATTTACTTTTTTCCATCAGCTTTGCCATATTCTTGGAATTTTTAGGTGTGTTGTCTACCAGATCGTTTACTCCTACGCTACTTCTTCGTAATATTGACAATATATTTTTATGATGCCTTCTTCAGTGGTTCTTAGATTTTAATAATGCATCAGAATTATCCGGAAGTCTTGTTAAATACAGATGCTGGGCCTCACCCCCATAATTTCTGATTCAATGTGTGTGGGGGTACAGGGCCCTATAATTTGCATCTTTAACAAATTCTCAGATTATGCTAATGCTGCTGGCTTGGGGATCACACTTTGAGAAACTCTGTTGCAGATATAAGTTTCTTAGATATTAGTCCCAGTATTCTTACTGGATTTCTTGATTAGCTGCTGAGATTAGCCCCTACCCTTCTTTTTTTTAAATAAACTCTATGCCCAATGTGGAGCTCAAACTCAGGATCCTGAGATCAAGAGTTGCATGCTCTACCAACTGAGCCCCTATTCTTTTTTTTTTTTTAAGACTTCTTAAAATGTTTTAATTTATTTTTGAGAGAGAGAGAGAGAGAGAGCGAGTGGGGGAGGGGTAGAAAGAGAGGGAGACACAGAATCCGAAGCAGGCTCCAGAGTCTAAGCTGTCAGTACAGAGCCTGACATGGGGCTCAAACTCACGATCTGTGAGATCATGGCCTGAGCAAAAGTCTGATGCTCAACTGGCTGAGCCACCCAGGGGCCTCTAAGCCCTTATTATTATTTTATTTAAAAAAATTTTTTTACATTTATTTATTTTTGAGAGACAGAGAAACAGAGCACATGTGGGGAGGGGCAGAGAGAGGAGACAGAATCCAAAGCAGGCTCCAGGCTCTGAGCTGTCAACACAGAGCCCGATGCAGGGCTCGAACTCACAAACCATGAGATCATGACCTGAGCCGAAGTCAGACGCTTAACCAACTGAGTTACCTAGGTGCCCCAGCCCTTATTCTTAATAAGCGTTTCCAGGAAGTACAGTACTGTAAGTTAGAGGAGATCTTAACAGTTTATGAACTGCCAGAACCTAGGAACATTTGCTGGAAGAATTTTAGGAATTTATGTTGACCATGTGGTATCTAATCTACCATGGAAGTTTGTCAGTGTCCTGCAAAGACCTGGAGTTGCCAGGGTCAGAGATGTTAGATCAGAATATTTCATCATGCTCACACATTTTTTTGACTAATCCTGCAACCTGAATCCCCAAATCTCAACCATTATTGAACTTGACAAGATGGGACCTGATAGTCAGGACCTTGTTTCATTTTATTTTATTTTATTTATTTTTTACTGTGAAGTAATTGACACATATAATAATTCTATATATGTATATATTGCAAAGTAATCACCACAGTCTAGTTAACATCCATCACTACACAGTTACAAATTCTTTTTCTTGTGATAATCTTTTTTTTATTTTTTATTAAAAAATTGTTTTAATGTTTATTTTGTTTTTTTAGAGAGAGAGCATGAGTGGGGAAGGGACAGAGAGAGAGGGAAGACACAGAATCCGAAGTAGGCTCCAGACTCTGAGCTGTCAGAACAGAGCGTGACGCAGGGCTGGAACTCAAAAACTACAAGATCATGACCTGAGCTGAAGTTGGACACTTAACCAACTGAGCCATCCAGGTGCCCCTCTTGTGATAATCTTGAAGATCTACTCTCTTAGTAACTTTTGATTATACAATACAGTATTATTAACTGTAGTCACCATGTTGTAAATTATATTCCTAGGACTTAATTGATTTCATAACTGGAAGTTTATACCTTTTGACCCTCTTTACCTATTTCATCACCCCTTCCTCACCCTGCCTGTGGCATCCACCAGTCTGTTCTCTGTATTTATGAGTTCTATTTTTTGTTTGTTTATTTTTTAGATTCCACATACAAGTGAGATCATACAGTATTTGTCTTCCTCTGTCTGACTTGTCTTATTTAGCATAATGCCCTCAAGGGCCTTCAATGTTGTCGCAAATGGCAGGATTTTCTTCTATTTTATGGCTGAATAATACTTGAGACCATATTTTATATGATCAGCTTAGACCTATTGTAATGAGAAGCTTTTAAGTAATTAATAAAACAAAAGAGTCTTTGAATTTTCTTCTGTTTAAATAACAGTGATTGGAATTGTTACTTTGTTTTTAGTAACCCCTTGGAAATATTTGTTAACCATTTCCATGTAGTCTAAAGGGGAACAAATAGGTCAGATACCAAGCCTGAGCCTCAAACTCTTAACATCTGTATGGAAATTAGGAGTACTAAATCACTATTAGGAAAGGGAGTCAGAAATTTTTAGTATAGACTCCTGGATACAGAGAAGAAAACCTCCCTACTTATCTGAAAATATCTGGGGATGACTACAAAAAATAGCCACCTCCAGTTGCTCTCTTTCCTTATCCTGGCTAATTTTTTTCTACAATACTTACCATTTTGGAATTTACACCATTTACTTATTTATTAAACCATCTGTCACCATTGAATGTACACACTCTGAAGGCAGGGGCTTTGTCTTGTTCACTACTGGGTCCCCCGTGCCAAATGTTTTCTGGCATGTTATTGTTGCTTGATATTTAACAAATGAGTGAATGAATGAATCTATCTTGTTCAGCAAGGTATCTCATTCTACAATGATCAAACCACCAATAGATTTAGCATTTTACTTCAGCAGGTCTCCTAAATGTCATTGTTCTGCAGGACTAGTTTCTATCAGCAGCAAGTGGGAACAACAATGGTATTTCTAAAGCAGATGTTTAGGCTGACAGGTTGAGGAACTCCGGAAGAGAGTGGGGAAAGGCAGACTATTTGAATGCTTTGTCTGAGTTATTAGAACTCCTTATAGTTAGTGTCAAGACTGTAAAATTAATAAACTCATCCTGTTTTTTTAAAAGTTTTATTTTTTTATTTTTGAGAGGGACAGAGACAGCATGAGTGGGGGAGGAGCAGAGAGAGAGGGAGAGAGAGAATCCCAAGCGGGCTCTGTGCCTGATGCTGGGCTGGAGCCCATGAAACCGTGAGATCATGACCTGAGCTGAACCCAAGAGTCGGACACTTACGTGACTGAACCACCCAGGTACCCTACATCTCATCCTGTTTTAATAATATCTCTTCTTTACCTGTAATACTATCTCTTCAAGAAACCTATACAATTTCTTGGATCAATTGTCTTATTTTGGGGTTGAAGCATCCTTAATAATTGCTGTGATAGGCAGTTTTATTGGCCACTAAAACTTTTTAATTTTTAACTGAGAATCCATTATTCATGGATGTAGCCTGAGCTGAGAGCTACTGCGTCATGCATTTACTTGGGCTTTATGCATCAAGGGAGAAGGGACTGTTTATGAGTTATCTTTTTGTGTTTTTTATGTTGATGATAATTTCAATAAGTGTAAACATATTCTAGATCATCAGGCTGGTTACCTTATATACCTTAGTTCTATCATCATATTTCATTGCCCATGTATGCATTTGTGTTTATGATGGTTGTGTTGGGGTCATGCATTTGTAATAAACTGTCATGTGTATATGAGAAAAGAACAGTTGTGCTAAGTGAAGATCAGAACACAGCACAGAGATCCCTTATAAGGAGCTCGCATCTGATCCTGTAGATCCTGTGATGACAGACCATTAAAGGTACATCAGATCAGGTAGGGATAGCAAAGATGAAGAGGTGAAGAAATGTTCAGCATGTTAAGTCAGCATGAGTTTAGTGACAGTTTGTCTCTTGAGGCACCTTAGGATGGTGAGGGAAAGCAGTGAGAGTGACTCCTCATGTTTCTCAAGCCTGAGCAATGTGGAGATTTCCCCTAAAGGAAAAAAAAAATTTTTTTTACAGCATAGGATGCTGACTTGAATTAATTATATGATGATGTTACTTTGATATGTATATATAAAAAATTAGGCATAAAATTTTTATTAGCCTTTTAAAACTAAAAGATATTTACAAATTAAATATAAAGAACTATAAAACCAGTTAATTCTAAATTATTAAAAGATGTTTTATTTATTTTTGAGAGAGAGAGCATGTGCAGGGGAGGGGCAGAGAAAGGGGGGCAGAGAATCTGAAGCGGGCTCTGCGCTGACAGCAGACAGCCCGATGTGGGGCTCGAACTCACAAACTGTGAGATCATGCCCTGAGCTGAAGTCGGATGCTTACCCAACTAAATTTTTTTAAATGTTTATTTATCTTTGAGAGAGAGACAGAGACAGAGCATGAGTTGGGGAGGGGCAGAGAAAGAGGGAGACACAGAATCGCAAGCAGGCTCCAGGCTCTGAGCTGTCAGCACAAAGCCCAATGTGGGGCTTGAACCCGTGAATCACGAGATCGTGACCTGAGTGGAAGTCGGATGCTTAACCAACCGAGCCACCCAGGCATCCCCAAACCAGTTAATTCTAAATTAACAACTTTTTTTTTTTCTAAACAACCTGAGTTTTATATGACAAATGGTATTGTTTTGATAAAACTAAATCACTGCTTGCAAACTAAATATAACACAGACTGCTACAGCAACAGGATATTTTGAGTGAGGATAGAGAAAAGTGGTGAAGAATTGTCAATACACAGCTTACAAACAGATTAAACTCTTTAAAAAAGAAGCTCTACATTTTTCAAGTTTGAGAGACTCCATTATTTGAAGACTCCATTCCAGGATTACTTCATTTGAAAGTCTTCTCTGAAAAACCCTCCTGGGTCTGTGCAGAGTTCTGTCAATTAATTTACCTCATAACATTGTGACTCTTACATATTTTTTTTCCTGAAAGGAATTTTTTTTTAATGTCCTCCAAGATTGGAACAGTGCCTAGCATATAGCAGGGGCACAGCAAAGTTTTTTTGGTTGCATGAAAGCTTCCTATAGACTTCCTGGGCTTTTTTTTTTTTTTTTTAATGATTAATTAAGCAAAATAAAAAAGCCGTATTAGCATTCAGTCTGAAGAGAGGAGACATTATGAAAATTGCCCAACACTTCTGTCTACTTACGTGCTCTTGCCTTGTGGTAGAGTGTGCCATTTTCTTATAAGCAGAAATTCACAGACTATACCTGGCAGTGATTCCTGATTTCAATGCAGGTAAATTCTGTTCCCTGTTATCATTTGTGTTTAGTCATTTCCCCATTCAAATTTGGACTCAGTACTTTGGGTGCTCATTATTGACTCAAAATTAAAATAAATAAAGCTTTAAAAAATGTAAAAAAAAAATATGGCACTTGCTATGATGAACACCAGGTGATGTAAGTAAGCATTAAATCACTATACTGTACACCTGAAACTAATATAACAGTGTATGTTAACTAATTAAAATAAAAATTAAAAATTAAAAATTTTTAAATATTTTTATTTATTTTTAAGAGAGAGACAGACAGAGCGTGAACAGGGAAGGGGCAGAGAGAGAGGGAGACACAGAATTGGAAGCAGGCTGCAGGCTCTTCCTGAACTGACAGCTCAGTTCAACGCTGGGCTCAAACTCACAAGCCGTGAGATCATGACCTGAGCCAAAATTGAATGCTCAACAGACTGAGCCACTCAGGTGTTCTAAAATAAAAAAAACTTTAAAAACGTAAAAAATAAATAAAAATAGGGGGACAAAATAAAATAAAACAAAATAAAATAACCTGAGAAAGGAAAGCACAGCCGTAAGAAAAAAAAAAAAAGAATGACTAGGTAGATTTGAAAATAAAAGGGAATTTATTCCCTTTAAGTGGAAAATAAAATAGTTCAAAATTTAAAAAGTCAGTGAGTGGGCTTTACAGCAGATTTGATACAGCCATAACCACCACAGCAGAGGAGGAAAAGACTAGGAAAAGTGAGACAAAGTGAGTGCTGTGGGCAATATTTCAAGAGATAGGGGCTTTAAGTTTTCCAGAGTCAACCTCTTCCACAGATCTTAGAAACAAACTGTTTCAACAAGAATAAAAAGCCCTGGGGTGCCTGTGTGGCTCAGTTGGTTAAGTGTCCGACTTCAGCTCAGGTCATGATCTCACAGTCTGTGAGTTCGAGCCCCGCGTCAGGCTCTGTGCTGACAGCTCAGAGCCTGGAGCCTGCTTCGGATTGTGTGTCTCCCTCTCTTTGCCCCTTCCCCGCTCATGCTTTGTCTCTCTCTGCCTCAAAGATAAATAAAAACATTGAAAAAATTAAAAAAAAAAAGAATGAAGAGCCCAAATAGTTTTAAAACTATTAAAGGATGCAACTTGCAGTTAATATTTTCCAACAAAGAATACTCCAGGCCTAGATTATTTTATAGGCAAGTCTTGCCAAATTTTCAAACATCAAACTTATACAAAGTCTTTCAGAGAACAGAAAACTCATTCTAGGAGGCCACTCCTTGCTACCAAATCCAGGCAATGTTGATATGAAAAGGGAAATTAAAGGTCAATCTTATTAACATAGGTACAGATTGAATCCATCAGTCAATGATGAGCACCCAAAGAACCCGAGTCCAAAGCTGAAGGGGGAAATGGCTAACACAAGTGAAAACAGGGAGCAGAATTTACCTGCATTGAAATCAGGAATCACTGCCAGGTATACCCTGTGAGTTTCTGCTTATAAGAAGAGGGCACACTCCACCATAAGGCAAACACACAAAAGTAGATAGGAGTTCTGGGCAATTTTCTTGTTTTTAGATTTTAGATAAAGAATATGGGGTATTCTTTATCTTATTTTGCTTAAAATTTACATATGTTATATATATTCTTTTGGAATCAAGAATTATGTATAGATATATAAATGTATAAATATGTGTATATATGTATATATATGTATATATGTGTGTATATATATATATATATATATATATATATCTGTGCACATACTTGTGTATGTATATATGTAGTTTTCTTCCATGGAAAAGTGATGGCATATGGGACGCCTGGGTGGTTCAGTAGGGTGAGCGTCTGACTTCGGCTCAGGTCATGATCTCGTGGTTCCTGGTCCCACGTTGGGCTCTGTGCTGGCAGCTTATAGCCTGAAGCTTGCTTTGGATTCTGTGTCTCCCTCCCTCTCTTCCCCTCCCCTGCTGATGCTCTGTCTCTCTCTCTCTCTTAAAGATAAATAAACATTAAAAAATAAAATTAAAAAAAAGAAAAGTGATGGCATAAAAAT
Source organism: Panthera uncia (assembly GCF_023721935.1). Classification (NCBI taxonomy): domain Eukaryota; kingdom Metazoa; phylum Chordata; class Mammalia; order Carnivora; family Felidae; genus Panthera; species Panthera uncia. Next base: position 65,188,229 of record NW_026057582.1, read on the forward strand.
AAGCTTATAATGGAATCAAATGGCCAAAGAGAAGTAAATTGAACACAATTTTGCGTTGGCTCTGAAACGAAGAAATAAGGCTAAACATAAGCCAGGGGCTTTTGGGAATTTCTGGCACATGAAAGTGGACCCAAGTGACAGAAATTGCAGCAAATGAGCCAACACCCATGCGCCTCATTAGAAGATAAATACAGGGGCCCCTGGGTGGCTCGGTCGGTTAGGCTCAGGTTGATTTCAGCTCAGGTCATGATCTCACAGTTTTGTGAGTTCAAAACCCACACAGGCTTTGAACTGACTACAGAGCTTGCTTGGGATTCCCTCTCTCCTCTCTCTCTCTCTCTATCTCTCTCTCTCTCTGCCCCTCCCCAGTTCATGCTCTATCTCTCTCAAAATAAATAAATAAACTTAAAAATATGTTGAAAATTTAAAAAAAGATAAATACAGTATTACAGAAAATAGGTGAAGGAAGGTCTCTAAACTCTTCTAACATTCCTTGTTTAATGACTCTGAACTTGTGATTGCGACCCCAAGGTATCAGAATGCCTTGGAAGACTTTTCCAAAATACACACATATCATCACTGGTTTTTGACATCTACTCTCTTCTATGAGACTCAAGGCCCTGGTTCACACTGATCAAGGCTGAACATGGGCGGCTTATGAGAGGAAGTGTCACAGTGGAAATACCTCTTCCTATTGTAAAAGTGACTGAAAGGAAGTGTGCAGAGACAATGACCTGACAGCTTTTTTATGTTTGTTGAGGTTTGCTTCAGTGGGGAGGACGGGTAACCCAGAGAGGTGGGTAAGGCGTCTAGATCGACTGTTTATTATCCATGTGAAGTCATATTGTCAATGAAAGCATAACCGTCCTAAACCATTATCCATGACATGTTTATGTGTAAGTACACATATACATATATATAGGGAAAATATTTGCTTAATAGACTTAGGATGTTTTGCATGTTCAGCAATTGTTAGCTGCTGTGGGAAGGAACCATTTGGGTATATTAGCTGAAGAAGTTGATGAACTTTTAAACTAATTTATTAGAGTCTTGGTACTGCCAGCAAACTGAGAAATGGTATTGGTAAAGGATCCCTGAATTCCTGATTTGTGATTCTGACATGGAACCGGGACGGGTTCTGTGGCTCAGCTCTGACTGACTCTCAGGACTGAATCCTGCAGCCTATCACTTGGTACCAGCTGGATGAATTTGTTTGCCTTATGGGTCACGCTTGAGCAAATCTTTTAGTTTTCGTTTTATTGAGCATTCACAGAAGTGCCAGTCTAATTATTGTTTTCTTCTTGAACATTTCATAAGAACTGCAGAAAATTAAAGAGAGCTTGCTGAGTTCAAATATCCACTATAATTTTTTGCAAATATATCACTTGTGCCCATGAAATTAATCAAATACAGAACCCGAAACAAACAAAAAGAAGAGTAAGCTTAACTACCCTGTGGAAAAAGACAGATGTTCTTTGTCTAGTTGAAGAGTAATTAGACTCCACAGTATTGAGATTCTTACCTTGTCCTTCACTTGAAGTCAACGTACCTTCTTCTGAAGTTTAGCCTCACTGGTATCTTTTACTTTATAAATGATTGGTTCGTTTCTTTTGCCCATTTTCTATAAAAATTTTTATTTTTCTTGATTTTAAAAGTTCCTCCTGTATCGGGGCGCCTAGGTGGCTCAGTCAGTTAAGCTTCAGACTTTGCCTCAGGTCATGATCTCATGGCTGGTGAGTTTGAGCCCCACATCGGGCTCTGTGCTGACAGCTCAGAGCCTGGAGCCGGCTTTGGATTCTGTGTCTCCCTCTCTCTCTCTGCCCCTCCCCTGCTCACACTGTCTCAAAAATACATAATAATAAAACATTAAGGGGCACCTGGGTGGCTCAGTCGGTTAAGCGGTTAAGCGTCTGACTTTGGCTCAGGTCACGATCTCACTGTCCGTGAGTTCGAGCCCCGCATCGGGCTCTGTGCTGACTGCTCAGAGCCTGGAGCCTGTTTCGGATTCTGTGTCTCCCTCTCTCTCTGACCCTCCCCCGTTCATGTTCTGTCTCTCTCTGTCAAAAATAAATAAATGTTAAAAAAAATTTTAAAAAAACATTAAAATTTTTTTAAAGTTCCTCCTATATTAACCCTTTATATAAAATATATATTGCAAAAAATTTTCCCTATTAATTATTTGTCTTGTGACTTATGTTTTTGTCATGCAATAGTTTTTTTTTTTTTTAATTTTGTTTAACATTTACTTAAGAGATAGAGACAGAGCACAAGCAGGGGAGGGGCAGAGAGAGAGGGAGACACAGAATCTGAAGCAAGCTCTAGGCTCAGGGCTATCAGCACAGAGCCCGACACAGGGCTCGAACTCCAGGACCATGAGATCATGACCTGGGCAGAAGTTGGACGTTTAACCGACTGAGCCACCCAGGCACCCCTGTCATGCACTAGTTTTAAACTTTTCCTTGGTCAAAAATTGTTTTCTTTTCTTTTACTGCCCTCAGATTTTGAGTATGGTTAGAAAGCGTTTTTCTACACTCAGCTTTGGAGGAATTCACCTGTATTTTATTTAGTACCTTTAGTATAGTTTACTGTTTTGTATTGTATCTCTGGTTCATTAGGAACTTATTCTTGTGTATGGTGTGAGGAGTGGAACTAATTTTATCTTTTTCCCAGTGGTTATTCAGTCGTACCAACAGTATTTACTGAAAAGTCCATCTTTGCCCCAGTGATTTAATATGTGACTTTTATTATATACTAGATTTCTATGTGTCATTAAATCTATTTCTGGACTTTCTATCCTAGTCCATTAATCTGTCTATTTTAATATACAAGTGAATCTTCTCTCATAATCTTGCCTTTTTCAGTATTTTACTTTTTGCGAGTTTATCTTTCCATGTGAATTTTAGTGTCAACTTGTCTAGTTCCAGAAAAGAAAGGCTTGTTGGTGTTTTTACATTTTTAAAATAAGGATCCCATTAAATTTATATATTATGTAGGGAGAGGTGACATCTTAATGATGTTGAGATATTCTAACCAAGAACATGAAATGTCTTTCCATGTGTATAACTTTGTTTGTTTTTCTTTCTTTCTTTTTAATGTTTATTTATTTATTTTTGAGAGAGAACGTGAGTGGAGGAGAGAGCACAGATAGGGAGAAAGAGAGAGAGAGAGAATCCCAAGCTCTGGGATCTGATGAACCGTGAGATCATGACCTGAGCTGAAATCAAGAGTTAGACGCTTGAACAACTGAGCCACCCAGGCGCCCCTACATTTGTGCTTTTTAAGAGTACTTTTAATTTTCCTCCCTTAGGTTGCAAATACTTCATATTAGGTATATTTTTAAGTAGTTTTTTGGGTTGTTATTCTAAATAAGATTTTTTTTCTTCCATTATATCTTTCATTATATCAATTTCATTGAGAATTTGTGTATATGAAAGCCATTGATTTTGCATACTAATTTTATATAAGGCTATCTTGTTGGAATATTTTAAGCTATTTTTATCAATGGTTCTTTAAGGTTTTCCACTTATATTAGCATGTCATCTGCAAATAATAATAGTTTTTTTCCTTATTTTCCAATTCTTAACCTCTCTCTCTTTTTTTTTTTTTTCAGGGTGAGGAAGAGTTTTAATTGCTGTGACTAACATCTCCAGCACAATGTTAAATAGTAGTTGAGATGCTGGGCATTTTTGCCTTGTTTCTTCATTAAGAAGATGCTGGCTTTAGCATTAAGGTATATAACATGCTAAGGAACTGTACTTCTAATACTATTTTCATCAGAGTTTTGATTTAGAATGGGTGTTAATTTTTCTTGAAATTCTTTTCAGCATTTATAATGGAAAATCATATGATTTTTCTCCATAGAGCTATTATAATAGTGAACAATATTAATAGATTTCCTAATATTGAAATATCCTTGCAATTAATTCTGGTGCAAATTCTCTTGACTGTGGTGTGTTATTTTCTTTTTTTTTTTTTTAACGTTTACTTATTTTTGAGAGAGAGAGAGAGAAAGAGCGTGAGCAGGGGAGGGGCAGAGAGAGAGGGAGACACAGAATCGGAAGCAGGCTCCAAGCTGTCAGCACAGAGCCTGATGTGGGGCTTGAACTCACGAACTGTGAGATCATGATCTGAGCCGAAGTCAGATGCCCAACCGACTGAGCCACCCAGGTGCCCCTGGTGTGTTATTTTCTTAATGTGATATTACAGTCTGTACAATAATATTTTATTAAGGAAATTTGACATGTATATTTATAAGTAATATTAGATATTAATGTTAAATTTGCTTCATAAATTTAATTAGAAAGTTTTCCTTTATTGTTTTTTTTTTTTTTGCTACTCTAAGTGATTTTATTTATTTTTATTTTACTTCCAATATAGTTAGCATTCAGTGTTATATTAGTTTCAGGTGTTAAAAATAGTGATTCAGCACTTCCATACATCACCTGGTGCTCATCACAAGTGCCCTCCTTAATCCCCATCACCTGTTTCAACATCGCTCTGTTTCTTGGTTTGTCTCTCTCTCTCTTTTCCTTTGCTTGTTTGTTTTGTTTCTAAAATTCCAAATATTTGGGGAATAGTGGTATTTGTCTTTCTTTGACTTATTTCACTTAACATTATATTCTCTAGCTCCATCCATGTCATTGCAAATAGTGGAGTCTTTCAGACTTTCTGTATATAGTATCATGTCATCTACAAAGAGTGAAAGTTTTACTTCTTCCTTACTGATTTGGTTGCCTTTTATTTCTGTTTTTCTCTGATTGTTGTAGCGAGGACTTCTGGTACTATGTTGAATAAAAATGGTTGAATAAAAGTTGTCTTATTCCTGACTTTAGGGGTAAAGCTCTCAATTCAACCCCCCCCCCCCTTGAGTATGATGTTTGCTGTGGTTTCTCATATATGGCCTTTATTATGTTGAGATATGTTCCCTCAAAACCTACTTTGTTGAAAGCTTTTATCATGAATGAATGTTGTACTTGATCAAATGCTTTTTCTGCATCTATTGAAATGATCATATGGTTTTTATCCTTTCTCTTAATGATGTGATATATCACATTGATTGGTTTGTGAATATTGAACCACCTTTGCAACCGAGGAATAAATCCCACTTGATCATGGTGAATGATTTTTAAATGTATTGTTGGATCAGGGGGTGCTTGGGTGGCTCAGTCGGTTAAATGTCTGACTCTTGATTTTGGCTCAGGTCATTATCCAATTGGTTTGTGGGTTAGAGCCTTGCATCTGGCTCTGTGCTGGCAGTGTGGAGCCTGCTTGGGATTCTTTCTCTCTCTCCCAGTCTCTCTGCCGCTCCCCTACTAGCACTTTCTCTCTTTCTATGTCTCAAAATAAACATTAAAAATTTTTTAATGTATTGTTGGATCAGTTTGCTAGTATTTTGTTGAGGATTTTTGCATCTCTGTTCATCAGAGATACTGGTCTGTAGTTCTCTTTTTTTGTAGTGTCTTTATCTGGTGTTGGTATCAGGGTGATACTGGCCTCAGAATGAATTTGGAAATTTTCCTTCTACCATTTTTTTGGAACAGTTTAAGAAGAATAGGTTTTAACTCTTCTTAAAATGTTTGGTAGAATTTGTCTGTGAAGCCGTCTGGTCCTGGAATTTGTTTGTTGGGAGTAGTTTTTCTTTAGTTTTTATTATCTGAAAAAATTTAGGTAGCAATGGTACTATCTGGTCTCTAAATGTTTGGGAGCATTCTTCTCTTAAACCATCTGGACATGGTTCTTTTGGTAAGTTTTTCAGGATGTTTTTCCTTTATGTAAATTGATCTATTTAAGCTCCTAATCTTTACTGGGGTAAATTTTGTTAAACGCTACTGTCCTAAGACATCTTCCATGTCATCTAGGTTATAAAGTTTATTTATTTAGAGGTGTGCAAAATTGTCTTTCATGATTTTAAAATTTCCTCTTTGTTAATAGTTATTATTCCTTGTTACACATTATTTTATATATTTTTTCTCTCTTCCTTTTTGTCTTGTTTGAACTACCTAGTGGTTTGTCTGGTTTGTTGCTTTAAAAAAAAAAAAAAAAAAAAAGAACCAGGATCTTTGGCAACAATTTGATCTATTATTTTTCTGTTTGCCATCTCACTGATTTCTGCTTTTATTTCCACTATTTCCTTTATTTTGGATGTGCTTTATTAGTCTTCTTCTAGCTTTTTGAATTGGGAATTAATTCATTTATTTTTACTTAAAAATTTTTACTAATAATGGTCTTTAAGGCTGTATTAACTTCCTAGGGCTGTTGTAATAAATTACCAACAGTGTTAGTAGTTCAAACAGAAATTTACTCTGTCAGGGGCGCCTGGGTGGCTCAGTCGGTTAAGCGTCCGACTTCGGCTCAGGTCATGATCTCAACAGCTCGTGAGTTCTAGCCCCGCATCGGGCTCTGTGCTGACAGCTCAGAGCCTGGAGCCTGTTTCAGATTCTGTGTCTCGCTCTCTCTCTCTCTGACCCTCCCCTGTTCATGCTCTGTCTCTGTCTGTCTCAAAAGTAAATAAATGTTAAAAAAAAAAAAAAGAAATTTACTCTGTCACAGTTTTAAATGCCAGAAGCCCCAAATCAAGATGTAGGCAAAGCTGTACCCCCCCATGAGGCTCTAGGGGAGAATCCATTCCTCACCTCTTCCAGTTTCCAGTGACTGCTGACACTCCTTGGCTTGTGGTTGGTTACATACTCCAATCTCTGCCTGTCTTCGCATCATCTTTTCTGTGTCTGTCTGTCTCTTTATGCTGCTCTCTCATAAGCATACATGTGATGTTATTTGGACCCCTTTGGGTAATCCAGGATAAACTCCTTCTCTCAAGATCCATAATTAAATTTCCTCTTTTGCCGTATAGGCAGTATTAGGTTCTAGGGATTAGGAGGTAAATATAACTTATATAACCATTATTTTCAGCCTCCAACAAAGGCTATGAATTCTCCTTGATCATTGCTTTAAACATACCCATATACTTTGTTCTGCAGTGTTTTCATCATCATACGTTTTCAGAGATTGTGTAACTTATATCCATTTCTTATTTTACCCAAGATTTGTATAATAGAAGACTTTTTAGTTTCCAGAAGTGGCTTTCTACTTTATGATTACATTTTAAAATTTCTAGTTTTATTGCATTGTGATGCAACAGTGTTGTCTGTAGTATTTCTGTTTTATGGCACTCAATATTTTCTTTGTGACCTAAAACATAATTAATATTTGTGGATGTTCCACCTATATTGAAGGAGGAAGTATATTCTCTATTATTAGGGTATAGTATTCCAAGAAATATACATATGGTTGACCTCATGGATTATGTTGTTTAGATGTTCTATGTCCTTACTTATTTTTCATTGGCTAGACCTGGCTGTACTGAGAGTGGGGCATTAAAGTGTCCTATTGAGGGTCTATCTATTTCTTACTCTACCTCTTGTAGCGTCTACTTCATGTAGGTGGTCACTGACTTATTTGGTACAAGTTATATCTTCCTTATGAGTTGTGGCTTTTAACATCCGAAAGTATCATCCTTTGTCTTATTTAATGCCTTTTAGTCTGAATGTTACTCTGACTGATACCAAGATGGCAACTTTGCTTTATTATGGTTTCCATTTGCCTAATATACTTTTGACTATTCCTTTATTTTATTTAGCCTTTTAAAAATGACCATGTTTTAGAATTATCTTTTGTATATGGTATAGAGCTGATTAGATTTCTGAGCCAATTCTTTTTCTTTTCATGGGAAAGCTAAGTCCATTAACACTTACTGATAGGATTTATTGATACTGCTATCTATCTATGATATATTATTATTGCTATCTGTATCTCATAATCTATATCTTTCATCTCAACTTTGTCACATTATCTTATAATTACTGGATGTAATTATACTTACTATGTTTCTCTGTGTAGTGTGTCTTCTTTGCTTTAAAATTTTAAAATGTTGGTACTTAGGAAGATTTGTATTGTTTTTCTTGTGGTTATCTTTGTATTTGTGTCTTTGAATGCACTTATCGTTGAAAGTGCTGCTATAAACATTGGGGTACAGGTGCCCCTATGCATCAGCACTCCTGCATCCCTTGGGTAAATTCCTAGCAGTGCTATTGCTGGGTCATAGGGTAGATCTATTTTTGATTTTTTGAGGAAATTATGGAAAGAGCCTAAATGTCCATCAACTGATGAATGGATAAAGAAATTGTGGTTTATATACACAATGGAATACTACGTGGCAATGAGAAAGAATGAAATATGGCCTTTTGTAGCAACGTGGATGGAACTGGAAAGTGTTATGCTAGGTGAAATAAGTCATACAGAGAAAGACAGATACCATATGTTTTCACTCTTATGTGGATCCTGAGAAACTTAACAGAAGTCCATGGGGGAGGGGAAGAAAAAAAAAGAGGTTAGAGAGGGAGAGAGTCAAACATAAGAGACTCTTAAAAACTGAGAACAAACTGAGGGTTGATGGGGGGTGGGAGGGAGGGGAGGGTGGGTGATGGGTATTGAGGAGGGCACCCTTTGGGATGAGCACTGGGTGTTGTGTGGAAACCAATTTGACAATAAATTTCATATCAAAAAAAGTAAGAGTGCACTTATCTTTTTCTTACTTTTTACTGGCTGGTTTGTCAATCTTAAATGATGTCCTTTGACTCCTACCTGTTACTTTTTTAAAATTGAAACATAGTTAACACACAATGTTACATTAATTTCAGGTGTACAACATAATGATTCAATAAGTTGACATGTTATGCTCTGCTCACCACAAGTGCAGCTACCATCTGTCACCACACAGCCTATTACAATACCATTGACTATATTCCCTGTGCTGTACCTTTTAACCCCATGTCTTATTCACTCCATAACTGAAGACCCTATCTCTCCCTCCCCTTCACTTATTTTGCTCATTCTCCCACTCCTCTCCCCTCTGGCAACCATCAGTTTGTTCTCTGTATTTATGGGTCTGTTTTTGCTTTTTGTTTGTTTGTTTTATTTTTTAGATTCCACATATAAGTGAAATCATAAGTATTTTTCTTTCTCTGTCTGACTTATTTCACTTAGCATTATACCTTCTAGGCCCATCCATGCTGTCACAAATTGGCAAGATCTCATTCTCTTTTATGTCTGAGTAACATTTCATTGTATATATATACCACTTCTTCTTTATCCATTCACCTGTTGATGGACACTTGGGTTGCTTCCCTATCGTGGCTATTGTAAATAATGCTGCAATAAAATAAGGGTGCATATATCTTTTGAATTAGTGTTTTTGTTTTCTTTGGGTAAATACTCAACAGGTGGAAGTACTCAATTGAATGCTATTTGTATTTTTAATTTTTTGAGAAGCCTTCATACTGTTTTCCACAGTGGCTGTACCAATTTACATTCTCACCAAGAGTGCATGAGGGTTCTTTTTTCTCTACATCTTCACCAACACTTATTATTTCTTGTATTTTTGGTTTTAGCCATTTGGATGGGTGTAAGGTGATATCTTATAGTGGTTTAGATTTGCATTTCCCTGATAATTAGTGATGTTGAGCATCTTTTCATGTGTCTGTTGGCCATCTGTATGTCTTCTTTGGAAAAAAAAGGTCTTTTCAGGTCCTCTGCTCATTTTTTAATTGGATTATTTATGGATTTTTTTTTTTTTGGTGTCAAGTTGTATAAGTTCTTTATATATTTTGGATATTAACTGCTTATTGGAGATATGATTTGCAAATATCTTCTCTCATTCAGTGGATTACTTTTTCATTTTGTTGATGGTTTGTATCCCTCATTGGTCTTCTAGCCTCCAGAAGTATGAGAAATAAAGTATTCTGTTTATAGCTATCCAGTCTATGGTATTTTGTTACATGGTATGTTGAATGGCCTATGACAATGATCATTCTATTTATTTATGAATTTCCAGATTAATGAATTGGTAGATTAGCAAATTTTGCAAGGAGTTGTTTATGTTTTATATTTATTTTTGTTCATTACGAGCTCATGGGTTTTACACTGAATAGAAAAGAAGCAGTCTGTAACTTCCCTAACATAAGCACCTATTTTAATTTTTACATAGTCTCTTCTGATTTTGTCCATCAGTTTACCTATTTTTACCTAGCTATAATCAACAGATATAGTTGCTTTTATATTCTGCCTAATATTATGGAATATGAACTTAATGAGAGTGGGAATTTTATTCCATTTTGTTCACTAATGTATTCCTAGTGTCTCAAATAGTGAGCAGCACATCATAGGTGCTCAATAAAGTTTGTTTAATGAATACATACATGAATGAATACACTTTAAACGTGTTATTTTTTAAGTTTTTAAATTTATTGACTTTGAGAGAGACAGGGAGAACATGAGCAGGAAAGGGGAAGAGACAGAGGGAGAGAGGGAGAATCCTAAGCAGGCTCCATGCAGTCAGTGCGCAGAGCCCAATGCGGGGCTGAAACCCTCAAAACTGTGAGATCATGACCTGAGCCTAAATCAAGAGTTGGATGCTCAGCAAACTGAGCCACCTAGGCACCCCAGAAGTGTTTCGTTTAAAGTTTATTTATTTTGAGAGAGACAGAGAGAGTGCGAGTGGTGGAAGGGCAGAGAGAGAGGGAATATTTGCAGCAGGTCTCCAAGTGGTCAGAGCCTGATGCAGGGCTTGATCTCATGAAACTGTGAGATCATGACCTGAGCTGAAATCAAGTCAGAGGCTTAACCAACTGAGTCACTTGGGTACCCCTAAAAGTCTTGCTTTTAAATACACTTTTAAACTCATCAAGACTATTAAAATGTTGTGGCATGGTTAAAGTGTAGTGTTGTTTGTCCCCATAGTAATACTATTACCTCTTCTGAAACTACTGTTTACCAGTATTTGAAAAGTGACATCCTGGGGGAAAAATGCTCTATTATATTTCCTGGAAGTAATTAAGAATGTTATTATTTGTGTCATGTCAATCTGGGAGGAACATAACAACAGGTGTTTTAAAGGTCTTATTTTTAAGCTATGACCTTTGCTATTTTTATTAATGTTTGGAATGATATAAGGAGAGAACACTGCAAGCTGAATGTGGTTAGGAAGTACCTGAAAGGATATTATTAGAATCCAGCATGGACCTAGAAATTAAAGGGGAGTGAAATGTGGCCAGAATAAAATTCAGTGTGGTTAATCATTGCTGGGAAATAACAGAATGCCTTAATATATACAGTAGGGAATTATAAACAAATATGGCTACAATTTTGAATTTTGAATTTTTAACTTTACAATTTTTAATTTTAAAGGTATGGTAAACCTTCTTTGATTAAGCAATGTTAGTAGGATGTGTTAGCAGGAAAATGAATGATATTAAAAGGCATGAGGGCAGAATGTTATGTAAGTATTGGGATCAGAGTACTAAGTTCCAGGACAGAAGTTACAAACTGGCACCTCACAAAACCACTCCAGATGGGTTTTGTTTGACCTGAAAGAATGAAAGAAAGACCTTTAAGAAGTGGGAGATTTGCACATAAAATCCAGGTTTCCAGTGTCTTGCGAAAACTGGAAAATTTGGTGATTTTATGTCCTCATTTCTGCCCGTCAACAAGAAACTGGTGCCAAATAGCAGCTGCCTACTTAAGTTGGGGCAAGTCGTGTCTGGTCCTCTGAGTCCCCAGCAGTTCCTAGCAGGAAGGACTAAGCTAGGTGTTGATACACTTTTTGCTGCGATAGCTATGTTTCTGTACCAGGTCCATACCTGTTCGAATTGCCCTCTGCTCACCTTATTAGTGAGGAAGGATTCGTATCCTAGAGCTATAGGGATAGCTGAACACCTGACAGTGGACAGCTGAGACGAATAACAGTTTATTAATCACATGTACTCATAGCCCAGGGCGACATGAGTGTTACACTCAGGAGCAGGGTGAACAAGCGAGGCTTCAGGCGGCAGGCTTTATAGTACCAAAAGGATGAGGTGACCCCTGGTTCTCACATAAAGATGTGGCTGTCTTGTTTGAATCATTTTACATGCTGGCAGGAAATTTTTTCCTCGGGGATAAGCAGGAAGTGTAACCTGGTCACTGTGATAAGGAGGGTTGTTTGGCTAGGGGACCTTATTCATGGTAACAGTGAGGAGGGAGCTGTGGTTCAGCCATGTGAGGCCCTCCTGATATCAGCAGCTTTCTGGAAAGGCAGCTCATAATATTGGGAGTTACACCAAAACACCATGCTTCACTTTTACTCGACTTGCCGAGCCCATGGAGACGTTTGCCCTGTGCCTCCGGGGAGGAATCTTTCTAACTATGAAGGTCTGTGAAATTGCTATACATTGATTATACAATTTTCTTCTCTGAAAACTAAACAGAAATGCAATGAAGAAAAGCCAAGGAAACTTTAGTTTTTAAATGTGCTTCTGCCCAGAGTTGGTAGCCTCTAGTATGTTTTAGGGATTTTTCTATACAGAAGATGGTATTGAAGTTGATATTAAAAAACTCCATGACAGGATTGGTAGTGAAATAGGTTGCCAAAGGAACAATTCTTCATTCAGTCAATATTTTTCCTTTGTTAAAAAATGTTGATTTAGCACATACTGTAGAAACTTTCTACATTAAAAGAAATTGAGGAAAAAAAAGAAAAGAAACTGAGGGACATGGTAACTAAGTGCAACCACTGACCCCAGACTGGGTCCCATACTAGAGAAAACCTTGACTGGAAGGAGAAAAGTCGCTATAAAGGGTTATTAGGTCAGGTAACAAAACTGAATTATGGATGGTACATTGCATCAATGTAAATTTATGATGTTGATCATTATATTGTGGTTACAGAAGAGAATATTCCTGTTCCTAGCTAATACATCCCAAAGTACTTATGGATAAAGTATCATGATGTATATAACTTACTCTCAAATGCCTCAGAAAAATTATGGATATATGGGGAGAGAGAACATGCACAAATAACAAAAGAAATGAGGGAAAAGGTCAAAAATAGGTAAATCTGGATAAAAGGTAAATGGGTATTCTTTTTTTTGTTGTTGTTGTAAATGTTCTAGTTTATTTTTATTTATTTTAAATTTATTTATTTTTAAATTACATCCAAGTTAGTTAGCATATAATGCAACAATGATTTCAGGAGTAGATTACTTAATGCCCCTTACCAATTTAGCCCATCCCCCTCCCACAACACCTGTTTGTTGTCTATATTTAAGAGTCTCTTCTGTTTTGTCCCCCTCCCTGTTTTTATATTATTTTTGCTTCCCTTCTCTTAGGTTCATCTGTTTTGTATCTTAAAGTCCTCATATGAGTGAAGTCATATGATATTTATCTTTCTCTGACTATTTTGCTTAGCATAATACCTCTAGTTCCATCTACATAGTTGCAAATGGCAAGATTTCATTCTTTTTGATTGCAGAGTAATACTCCATTGTATGTATATACCCCATCTTCTTTATCCATTTATCCATCGATGGACATTTGGGCTCTTTCCATACTTTGTCAATTGTTGATAGTGCTACTATAAACATTGGGGTGCATGTGCCCCTTAGAAACAGCGCACCTGTATCCCTTGGATAAATACCTAGTAGTGCAATTACTACTGGTAGTGGGTCGTAGGGTAGTTTTATTTTTAATTTTTTGAGGAACCTCCCTACTATTTTCCAGAGTGGCTGCACAAGTTTGCATTCCCACCAGCCATGCAAAAGAGATCCTCTTTATCCGCATCCTTGCCAACATCTGTTGTTGCCTGAGTTGTTAATGTTAGCCATTCTGACAGGTGTGAGGTGATATCTCAGTGTGGTTTTGATTTGTATTTCCTGGATGATGAGTGATGTTGAGCATTTTTTCATGTGTCTGTTGACCATCTGGATATATTCTTTGGAGAAGTGTCTATTCATGTCTTTTGCCCATTTCTTCACTGGATTATTTGTTTTTTGGGGTGTTGGGTTTGATAAGTTATTTATACATTTTGGATACTAATCCTTAATCTGATATGTCATTTGCAAATATCTTCTCCCATTCCGTTGGGTGCCTTTTAGTTTTGCTGATTGTTTTGCTGACTGTGCAGAAGCTATTTATTTTGATGAGGTCCCAGTAATTCATTTTTGCTTTTGTTTCTCTTGCTCTGGAGACTTGTTGAGTAAAAAGTTGCTGTGGCTGAGGTCAGAGAGGTTTTTGCCTGCTTTCTCCTTGAGAATTTTGATGGCTTCCTGTCTTACATTTAGGTCTTTCATCCATTTTGAGTTTATTTTTGTGTATGGTGTAAGAAAGTGGTCCAGGTTCATTTTTCTGCATGTCGTTGTTCAGTTTTCCCAGCATCATTTGCTGAAGAGACTGTCTTTATTCCATTGGATATTCTTTCCTGCTTTGTCAAAGATTAGTTGACCATACACTGATGGTCCATTTCTGGGTGTCTATTCTGTTCCATTAATCTGAGTGCCTGTTTTTGTGCCAGTACCATACTGTCTTGATGATTACAGCTTTGTAATACATCTTGAAGTCTGGGGTTGTGATACCTTCAGCTTTGGTTTTCTTTTTCAGGATTTCTTTGGCTATTTGGGGTCTTTTGTGGTTCCATACAGGTTTGAGGATTGTTTGTTCTAGCTCTGTGAAGAATGCTGGTGTTATTTTGATAGGGATTGCAAATGGGTATTCTTTGTACTATTTTCTTTTTATAATTGTTAAAAATTTTAAGTTGCTTCCAAATAAAATCTTTTTTATAAAGCTTATTTGTTTTGAGAGAGAGAGAGAGAGAGCAAGAGCACGGGAGGGGCGGAGAGAGAGAGAGGGAGAGAGAGAGAGAATACCATCAGCACAGAGCCCAAAGCAGGGCTTGAATTCACAAACCATAAGATCATGACTTAAGCCGAAGGTGGATGCTCAACCGACTGAGCCACCCAGGTGCCCCGGAATAGAAAACTTTTTAAATGAAAAGCAAAATTACTGTCTTAAGTCTGCATCTCTCTAATGACAAACGTCCTTGGTGGGTTATCTCTAGTGACCTTCATGTTGACTTTGAAGTTAGGAAGGTGGGTCCTGGGTTCTTAGCTGTGGACTCAGGCCTGGTGCCAAGGGTATGTGCATGTCTGTGGGAGGACAACAGTGTGTGTGCTATGTCATCATCAAGCAAGTGATAGGACATGATTTAAAGCCAAAATAGAAACAATTTGAGCATTCTTAGAAGTTGTGCAGAGTTATATGTGTCTTTCTTCTCTTATTTCTGTTGGCATAAACCAGAGTTTTCTTAAGTGTATCCTGTGGAATGCCAGTTTCCCTAGATGCTCTTAAAAAAAGCAGAAAGTTAGGAGCACCTGGGTGACTCAACTGGTTGAGTGTCTGACTTCGGCTCAGGTTATGATCTCACTCTTCATGGGTTTGAGCCCCATATCGGGCTCTGTGCTGACAGCGCAGAGCCTGCTTTGGATTCTGTCTCATTCTCTCTCTGTGCCTCCTCTGGTGATTGATTTCAGATTGCTTAGTTTTCTCTTATTCAAGTGTGAACTCCCACCTCTTTTTTGTATGTCTATAGTATCTTTTTTTTACAACAGATTATTTCATATATTTTATAGTTTTGAATGGCTGTGAACTTATTTTCAGAAGATCTTATCTTGTAAAGGAATCTAGCTCATGATCTTTTTTTTCCCCTTTTAAACTTCTGCTTCTACACAAGTTGTCTCTCTCTCTGTCAAAATAAATAAATAAAAGTTAAAAAAATTAAATAAGGGGGAAGTTCTATGATCAAAAGCATCTGGGAAATGGTTTTGTTTTGATAGGTGAACTAAATTATTTTTTTCCTAGTGTATGTTTTAACATTAGCATTAGGATTCTGTAGAGCCACTTTGAGAAATCATGGTTCCAGCAGAAAACAGAGAAGTAGTTTGAGGAGATTTTAATAAAGAAATGATTTACAAAGTGTAGGTAGAGTTTAGAGAAATCACATGATTTATTGTGCTACCCTGGGGCTGGCCAACAGGGGGATACCACCACTGATTCTACTGGAGCAGGGGAGGAAGCAATTTGCAGCATTTGTAGAGGGAGAGCCACAGTAGGAAGGACCTCCCGATAGGAGCTGTGGCCTCTGGATAAGCTGCAAAAGTAGCCAGTCCATTGTGACACCTTCTTTGCTTTGATCCCCTGCTGATGCTTTTCTTTGTCTAAACCCAATAGGAAATCAGAGGGTTAGGGAGCCAGTTAACTGTGTGGACAGTCAGCCTGTTGAGGCACAGAAAAGTGTGGAGTGTATAGAGCTGGAGGGGCAAGCAGATGATATCCACCATATAAATAATTAAGAACTGATTATGTTGGAAGAGTAAACCAGCTTTTAAAAAAAAATGTCTATTTAGTTTTGAGAGAGAGAGACAGACAGAATGTGAGTGAGGTAGGGACAGAGAGAGAGGGAGACACAGAATCGGAAGCAGGCTCCAGGCTCTGAGCCATCACCCCAGAGCCTGACGCGGGGCTCAAACTCATGAACTGTGAGATCATGACCTAAGGCAAAGTCCAACGCTTAACTGACTGAGCCACTCAGGTGCCCCAAGCAACTTTTTTTCCTAATAACTTTTAAACTGTCACTGGAAGAGAGTATGTTTTCCTCAATGTTTCTTTTTTCTTTTTCTATTTTCATTTTTATTTGAGAGAGAGAGAGAGAGAGAGAATGTGTGTGTGTGTGTGTGTGTGTGTGTGTGTGTGTGCGTGCACGCGCCCAAGAGGGGAGGGGGCATAGGGAGAGAGAGAGAATCTCAAGCAGGCTCCACATCTAGCACAGAGCCTGACCTGGGGCTTGATCACATGACGCTGGGATCATGACCTGAGCAGAAATTAAGAGTTGGACACTCACCTGATTGAGCCACCCAGGTGGTGTTCCTTTTTCTTTTCATACTTTGGAGAACAGAGAATGAGAAAAGACCTAGCTTCCACAACCTGATTATTGTGGTACAAACTTGGGGTACCACTGCCTCTCAGTAATAGGAAATAGAGGGTTTTTATTGTTATTAAATCAGAGCAAATTTCAGCCCCAAGTATTTTTACTACTTGTAATTGCCACATGTTCAAAAAGCACAGGAAAGCTAAAACAGTAAGGGACCTTAAATTTGAATGGTAGTAACGAGAGCATTGGTTACCTCCCAAATTCATTCTTTCCTTATTCCATATGACATTATAGACAGCTATCTGATGAATAGAAGTGATTGCCACTTCTGGACTGTAGCTTTTTTGAAGAATAGCAATTCTTCCTCCATTCTCTTTTCTACTCACTGAATGCAGATGAAACAAGACCACAGGGAAGCTGCAGAAGGGAAGGAACTTGATTCCTGAATCAGTGCATAGAGAAAAGCTGCCCGCTGACCTGAACACCTGTTTTGAACAATTATATAAACAAGAAATAAACTTCTGTTGTATTCAGTCCACTATGTGTTTGCATCTGATTCAGTAGTTTACTTAGCCTACCCAAACTAACACAGATGCCATTTTATATTTTAATCTCAACCACTGTAATTTTATTTTATTTTTTTTAAATTTTTTTTCAACATTTTTTATTTATTTTTGGGACAGAGAGAGACAGAGCATGAACGGGGGAGGGGCAGAGAGAGAGGGAGACACAGAATCGGAAACAGGCTCCAGGCTCCGAGCCATCAGCCCAGAGCCTGACGCGGGGCTCGAACTCACGGACCGCCAGATCGTGACCTGGCTGAAGTCGGACGCTTAACCGACTGCGCCACCCAGGCGCCCCTCAACCACTGTAATTTTAAAAATATATTTAAAGCCCCTATGTGGTAATCAGGGTAAGTACCTATTTTATAGGTAAAGTGGTAGAGCATAGGGAGAGTCATTAATTCTTTCAACAAATACTTATTGACCACTAGGAAAATTTGTTGCAAACTACTTATGAAATCATTATTCTGGGAAGGCATTCATTCATTCATTCATTCATTTATTCATTTTATAAATATTTACTTAGGATTTTCAATGTGTCCTCCAGGGACTCACAGTATAGTATAAAAGACAGATACTGAGGCACCTGGGTGGCTTAGTTGGCTAAACGTCCAACTTGGGCTTGGGTCATGATCTCGCGGTTCATGGGTTCAAGTCCTGTGTCTGTGCTGATAACTCTGAGCCTGGAGCCTGCTTCTGATTCTGTGTCTCCCTCTCTCTGCCCCTCCCCTGCTCACACTCTGTCTCTCTCTCTTTCTCAAAAATAAATAAACATTAAAAAAATTAAAAGATACTAAATTTTGTTTTTATTATTCATTTATTTAATGTTTTATTTATTTTTGAGGGAGAGAGAGAGGTTGACTTTTTATTTTTTTTAACCTTTATTAATTTTTATGAGAGACAGAGCATGACTGGAGGAGGGGCAGAGAAGAGAGAGGGAGACACAGAATCTGAAGCAGGCTCCAAGCTCTGAGCTGTCAGCACAGAGCCTGATGCAGGGCTTGAACTCAAGAACCATGAGATTGTGGCCTGAGCCAAAGTCAGATGCTTAACCAGCTGAGCCACCCAGGTGCCCCAACAGATACTAAGTTTTAAAGGTTTATGACATAAATTGCTACAATGTTTAGCACTCATAAGAATATCATCGTATTATGAAGGCATATAATAGGGGAATTTGACCTAGTCAGTTAAGTAAGAGAAGACATTCCTGCAGAAGTGATGGGTAAACTAAGATATGAAAGAAGTTTATGTATTTAGGCTGGTGAGAAAGAGGAAGGAATTTCCCTAATGGGAAGAACAAGACATATAAAGGCGCTGAGTTGGACAGAAGGAGGCCTCGTGAATATGGGGACAGGACTTGGGCCACTGTGACTGGAGCTGAGATAGTGAGGGGCAGCAGTGGTTTAGGACTGAAATGTGAGGAGCTCTACATTTAAATTCACAGTCAAGGAGGCTAAGGCTCTAGGGAAGGCAGAAAAAGTGGGCCCAGAAGTGTTAGTCAACTCAGGCCGCCATAACAAAATGCCACAGACTTGGTAGTTTAAATGACAGACGTTTACTTCTCACAGTCCTGGAGAATGGGGAGTCCAAGATCAAGGTGCCAGTGGATTCGATTCCTGGTGAGGGCCTCTTCCTGACTTGCAGATGGCCACTTTCTTGCTATATGTGCACATGGCAGAGACAGGCAGCTCTGGTGTCTTCCTCTTCTCGTAAGGCACAAATCCCATTATGGGAGCTCATCTCTGGCCATCCGCACTAGACGGTCTCCCAGCCCACCCATGCGAGCTCCAGCATTTGTCCAGCTCTCAGCTCCCAGTGGCTGTTCTTTTCCCAGTCATTGCTCCTCCATTGGTGTTTCAGTCTAGCCTCAGGAAGTCTCATCCTGAGCATGAAGAACTTGTTATGTGGCCCGGAACTTGAGGGATCCTATTTAAGTTTCTCAGCTTCTCTATTCAGCCATTTTTTCTCTGAGACTCTGCCACGTGGGTTTCAGGAGACTCAGTGACTTTGAATTCTACCATCTCTTTTCTCAGTTTGTCAAAACTTCTCTGGGCATTTACCACTGATCACACGTATTAACATTTTTTGGTACCAATTTTCTCAAATGTAATATGGTTGTTGAATTAGATTGGATAATCACTAAAGTTCTTTACAGAAATTCAGTGATTGCGTCTGGAATGATCAGTTTTGAGAAGGTTTCATGAAAAATATTCAAAGACCAGATTTACATCTTAAGTCTAGAAATTCTATTTTTGAAATTTTACACAGCTAACCAACACAGATGGGGAAGAATAGGCAGTTCTGAGTAATGAAATATTCTGGTTAATAGCTTATTATCAAACATGCCACACACAAATGGAAAATCTCAAGTCTTCAAAATTTATAACGTATTCAAAATGCTATATTGAACACAATTTTTCTTAGGTGACTCAGAAGGTGTTTCTGGATTGTAGTTCCTCACATGAACCATTATGAACATGAATTATCATTGTACTTTGAATTTATAGAGGTAGCAGGTGGTAGAAATTTCTAGTTGCCAGAATCTTGGTTAAGCTGCTTTTTATGTTCCTTATTTTCAATAGTTTAAAGATGCCCATCAATCTTGAAGAATAACTACTGGTGAAAATCAACCTCTTGTAGGGTCTTCATCTAAACTATCAATTATCACTTTCTTTTTAAAACTTAAGGTGTGAGTCTCAGAGGAAAAGACTATCTTTTCTCTTTATTTCTTTATTTTCTACTATGCCATCAAATGTTTAAAGCTCATTTATGATTCTCAAGCTGTCAAATTCAGGAGGCCCCAATACAACATGAAAAGCAAAATTATTGTTTTAAAAAATGCTTCTGAGGGGCCCCTGGGTGGCTCAGTCTGTTGTGCATCCTACTTTGGCTCAGGTCATGATCTCACAGTTCGCGGTTTGAGCCTCTGGTCAGGCTCTGTGCTGACAGCTCAGAGCCTGGAGCCTGCTTTGGATTCCTTGTCTCCCTCTCTCTCTGCCCCTCCCCCACTCACAGTCTGTCTCTCAAAAAATGAATAAACATTAAAAAAAAAATTTTTTAAATGCTTCTGAGAGGGGCGCCTGGGTGGCTTAGACGGTTAACCATCCAACTTTAGCTTAGGTCATGATCTCATGGTTCATGGGTTCGAGCCCTGTGTGAAACTCTGTGCTGACAGTTCAGAGCCTGAAGCCTGCTTCAGATTCTGTGCCTCCCTCTCTCTCTGCCCCTCCCCCACTCGTGCTGTCTCTGTCTCTCTCTCTCTCAAAAATAAATAATAAACATGAAAAAAATTAAAAAATGGCTTCTGAGAATAGAAGAAACATAGTTTTCCAAGGGAGTATTTTCTCATTATAACTTCTTGGAGCTATTCTCTGTGTATAGATTAAATACTGATTGTTTAGAAAATGTAAGCAAAGCTTCCTGGGAGGAGTTTATCCAAAAAGGGCAGATACTTTAACTCATTTTGTAGTTTTCTGGGGTGAGGAAAATTCTATCAAAATGTTTCTTATGAATCTGAGAAAATTCCTTGAATCAGTGGGTTCCATTCAGAATCTGGCATGAGTCAATGACAGGGACAGAGGCATTTCACTTTGGCGTCTGAGTAATTTTAGCAGAATGCCATCCATATTCGAAGACTGCAGCTCATCTATTGGTTGCTACTGTCTAATATCAACACAGCAGCCAGAATGACAGTAATAAAATGTAAGCAAGATTGTCCTGTTCCTCTGCCCAGAACACTTGCTTTCCCTCTCATTCAGAGTAAAAGCCAAAGTATACAGTGACCTGCCCTCTCATTCTGTTCTTTCCATTCACTGCTTTATGGCCACTCATTTTGTTGCTAGTAGTCTCTTGAACCCTGCAGGCCAGCTATCTGTTTCCCTTTGCTTCCTCTTTCTGGAGCACTCTTACCAATTTGCACCAACTTCAGGTCTTTACTCTGTGTTACCTTTTCAGTAATCCCTTATCTGATTGCCCTATTTAAAAGTAGACTTTTCAGTTAAAAATTTTTAATAGAGATCTTTTCTGAGATAAGTATATATTCACATGCGATTGTATGAAGTAAAGCAATGAGATCCCATAGACCTTTCCTTCCCAGTTTTTCCCAAAAGTAACATTTTGCATAACTATAATATACAACCAGCACAACGTCAATATTGACATTGATACAATCTTACTGATCTTGTTTGCCTTTTCCATTTCAATTTTTGAAGTATAATTTATTTCTTCTATGGCATTTCTTTTTTTTTTTTTAATGTTTTATTTTTTATTTTTGAGACAAAGAGACAGAGCATGAGCAGGGGAGGGGCAGAGAGAGAGGGAGACACAGAAGCAGAAGCAGGCTCCAGGCTCTGAGCTGTCAGCACAGAGCCCTACACAGGGCTCAGACTCACAGACCATGAGATCATGACCTGAGCTGAAGTCAGATTCTTAACTGACTGAGCCACCCAGGCGCCCATAATTGGCTTTATTTTTAACTTAAGGTTTTGGTGGAATTCACCAGCGAAACCATCTGGATCTGCAGTTTTCTTTGAGGGAATGTTTTTAATTACTTTAATAGAAAGATAGCTATTCAGGTTATCTATTTCTTCTTGAGTGGGCATTGGTAGTTTGTTTTTTTTTCAAGGAAATTTCATTTCATCTGAGTTGTCAAATTTATAGGCATAAAGTGGTTCATAATACTCCTTTATAATTCTTTTGATATCTGTAGAATCTGTGGTGATGTCACTTCTCTTTTTTTAAAAAAAAATTTAAAAATTTTTTTAACGTTTATTTATTTTTGAGACAGAGAGAGACAGAGCATGAACGGGGGAGGGGCAGAGAGAGAGGGAGACACAGAAGCAGAAGCAGGCTCCAGGCTCTGAGCTGTCAGCACAGAGCCCGACGCGGGGCTCGAACTCACGAACTGTGAGATCATGACCTGAGCTGAAGTCGGATGCTCAACCGATTGAGCCACCCAGGCGCCCCATCTTCTATGGCATTTCTTACCATCCAATATGTTTTCTATTTTACTTATTCTGTTTATTGTCTTATTCTACTTCACTAGAACGAATGCTCCAGGAGGGTGTAATGTTTGTCTGTTTCGTTCACACTGCTATTTCAGAACAGGGTGTATACTTACACGTTTTTGTTGGCTTAATAAATGAATAGTGGAGTCTCTCATACTGGACTCTGCATAAGGGATGGATCCAATGCAGAACATACCTGGACCTGTCTTTGATTAAATGCAGTGACACCATATTTAAATAGGAATAAGCGAGAGGAGTGCTATTGGCAGCAGCAGAATGTAACATCTATAGTCCAGAAAGAGCCAAAGAAGCCTTTGCTTTTCTGCCCTAGAAGGTTAGCTAAGCTGGTGGCACATCTGGAAGTCCATGTTATATTTATTAATTAGCATTAGAGCCTAGAGATACTAAACAAATCAGATCTAAATGGTTAAGATGATCTATCATTAGAAGAATGAACTAATGACACTGCTCAGTCAGGGCTGTCCGTATTTTATTTTTTTTAAATTAAAAAAAAATTTTTTTTAACGTTTACTTATTTTTGAGACAGGGAGAGACAGAGCATGAACGGGGGAGGGTCAGAGAGAGAGGGAGACACAGAATCTGAAACAGGCTCCAGGCTCTGAGCTGTCAGTACAGAGCCCGACGTGGGGCTTGAACTCACGGACTGCAAGATCATGACCTGAGCCGAAGTTGGATGCCCAACCGACTGAGCCACCTAGGCGCCCCTGTCCTTATTTTAAATTCCTAGGTCTTCCAGTTGTCCACTGGTGTCCATCCAGGATCTGACCATCAATTCTTTCTTTTTTTTAATGTTTATTTATTTTTGAGAGAGAGTGTGTGTGTCCACACACAAGTTGGGGAGGGGCAGAGAGAGGGAGACAGGATCTGAAGCAAGCTCTGAACTGACAGCACAGAACCCTGATGAATGACTCAAATTCAGGAACTGTGAGATCATTACGTGAGCCAAAGTCAGATGCTTAACCAACTGAGCCACCCAGGCGCCCCCTGACCATCAATTCTTAGAGAATATTGGTGAAAAGGATACTGATGAAACCACTTTTCCCAAAGACCTATTTGGATTAAAACATTGCAGAGAGCAATGTTTGACTTTACCTTTCAGAATGTTAAGGAATCAAATAGAAAAACAGATGCTCTAGATCAAATTTTGACCATAAGATAAAATTTGTTGGTAATGGACAAGTAATGAGAAACTTGAGGAAGACAGGTACCATACAACGTGTTTGGAGCATAGTTTAACTGTATTTGTCAATTAATGTATGTATTCTTTGAGTCAGCTTTTACATTTGTAGGAATTTAACAGATATTACTTGCACATTTGCTATAACAGAGATGTTGGCCTTAAGTTTCTTTCTTGATAACTGTAAATATAAGATTGATTTGTCACTGACAAATAGTTAAGAAGAAATGTTTATGTCAATTTTTTCTTATATCAATGACTCCAGAATTCTGTAATCTGTCAGAAGCTTTGCTTAGAAAGTTCTAATATATCCTATGCCTACAAAGGTTAAAATCATAATTAATCAAAATGACATTTTCTTATGACATCTGAATTATTAAGGATGATATTTGTTTGCTTTATCTATAATAGAAGAACTGAATATAATTCCCTGAGACTTTCAAAATGTATACGTATAAAAGAGAGAATATAAAATTATTTATGTGCTATGTATTTATATGAAATACATATATATGAGGTTTAGGATATTTATTGCAGCACGTTTGTAGGAAGGTAATATAAATAGGGGCACCTTGGTGGCTTTGTTGCTTAAGCATCCAATTCTTGATCTCAGCTCAGGTCTTTCTTTCTTTCTTTCTTTCTTTCTTTCTTTCTTTCTTTCTCTCTTTCTTAAGTTTATTTATTTATTTTGAGAGAGAGAGAGAGAGAGAGAGAGAGAGATAGCAAGAGCGTGAGCTGGGGAGGTTTAGAGGGAGTGAGAGAGAGGATCCCAAATAGGCTCTGTGCCATTAGTACAGAGCCCAGCATGGGGCTCGAACTCTTGAACTGTGAGATCAGGACCTGAGCTGAAACCAAAAGTCAGATGCTTAACCAAATGAGCCACCCAGGCACCCTTGCCCTAGGGTCTTGATCTCAGGGTCGTAAGTTCAAACCCTGTGTTGGGCTTTGCACTGGGTGCGAAACTTACTTCAAATACATAAGTAAATAAAAATAATAAATAAATATCTCACATGAACATCAATATGGGGCTGGTAAAAAAAATTAGGATTCATCCATACAATGGAAAAGTATACAAATTATACATCTGTGAACAAAAAAACCGAGATGTTATTTGTGCTGAAATGAAACAATTTCCAAGGTATGTTGCTAAGTAAAAAGCAACTTGTATTACAGTGTATATGATCTGATCTAATTTGGGTTAAAATGTGATATACACTCATGTACGCAAATATAAATGTGCTTGAAAATGCATAGAGTATTTCCAAAGGATACACAAAACACATAATAATGTTTGCCTTTGGAAGAAGAGGGGGTGACTTACTTCTTATTTTAATATTCTTTAGTATATGATGTGTCTCTCTCTCTCTCTCTCTTTTTTAATTTAGAAGAAAAAAAAAAGATACAGTTTCACTTTGGCTAAGGATAGCCAGAGAGGAAGAATTCCATAGGAACCTTGGCATGTAGGAATACAGATTTGGAAAAGTTCATAAAATAGGTGAGCATGATTCTGTGACATGAGTCTCTTCAAGGAAAATGTGGTTTAAACAGGATAGGACTCTTTACACAACATGTAAAGTCATAACATGTGACTTTTGAGTCACAAATGATCCAGTTAAAAAAAGAAGGAAAAGGGGAAGGTAGTATTTCTAGAAAGTGCTCTGATAAATTCAGATTTTAAAGGGGTAAGAATAAAAAAGGAAAAGAAGGGCATATGCCAAGAGAAATGGTTAGGGAGTGGCACAGAAGTGCATAAATGGTGTAAGGAAGATTTGTACTTGCTGAGTCAGGAGATAACAAATAGCTACTACGGATTCGCCACATTGGCCAAACTTTGCATGGATCATGTCACTTGGTCTTTATGAAAACCCCATGAATTATTATCATAATTATGATTTGGTACTTAATTGTGAATACTATCACAATTATTATCATCTCATTTAATGACAGTAAAGTACAATACAGAGACCCCAAGATAATGCAACCTAGAAAAAAAGACTGGCCATGCTCTTATTTTTTCTGTTATTCTTCCTTTTGTCGCCAAAAATATGCCAACAGATAGGAGCCATGGCCCTATTCTAGCCAAGAAAAATATAATGGAGTTAAAGGAAAGGTTCTATATTACAATTTTCTTAGATCACAAAGTATAAGATATTTTTGTTGTTGTCACTGAACTCCATGAGAGCAACACGCAATAGCTCTTGTGGTCTTGGGCTGTGTTAGTTGTAACAGTGTACAAATTATGAGGAAGATGGTAGACTTACTGAATTTAGCAACTGGCTACCACATCGGAGCACTATTTAGAAACACCAAACTTTTAAAAATTAAAAGATGACCTAACAATAAATAAAAATCTGGAAAGAAAGTATGCTAGACATTTCCCCATTGCAACTACTGATGCAAGTTTTTTTTCATGTTATTTCCAAGTAATATTTCATAGCGGATACATTTTACCGCAATCCATGTGTATAAATTATTTTGAATTTTTCCCCCATGTACCATACATAATCATCTTAATTATCATTTTTAGAGGCTGAATAATTTTCTGTCATGTTGATACACCATAACTTACTAAGCCAAATTGTTGGGTACTTAACCTGCTTGTGTTTTCTTTCCTTTATAGGAAAATGTCATTTTGATCAATTGAGATTCTAACTATTCCGTGTAGGATGTATTATGGCTGTCTAAACATAGCTCCTGGCTGGTTATAGAATTTTTCAGAGCCAAAGGAATAAAAAAGGAATGATAGAACGTTTCTATATTTCTTTTTCATTAGTCAATGATTTTTCTGTCAGTGACTTATACCATGCCTAGGCAAAGAAACCTGAGGTCAATGACAACCATCCCAAAGGTTGGGATATATGAAGGCTAAACCACAGCAATTGTCTTCAGCAAGACAGACAAATACATGTTTCTTTGGGTAAGAGTAACTGCTGCAGTAATGCACGAACTCAATGCTGTGGTGATGAGCTACTGGGATGTATTAGTCTGGTCTGTGAAAAATCAGTAAGTATCAAGAACTGAAAATTATTTCATTCCTTTTTTTTGATGTTTACTTATTTATTTTGAGATAGAGAGAGAGCAGGGAAGGTGTCGTAGACTCTAAGTCTAAAGTTCTCTTTTGGCCAGCAAAAGAGCATACGCAGGATTGAAGCGAGAGATGGCTAATGTCAGAGAAAAGACACTAGCCCTGAATAAGTGTCCTTGCTCCGTTTTCATTAGGATCAGAAGGCTTACAAACATAGTGATGGACGTGCACAAAGGGACAATGAATCTGTGAACATTAACTTATGGACGTGAGAGAAAAGGGGGGTTTTGAAGATATACAGTGTTTGGGGTTTGGGTCAATATAAAACAAAATCCTGGCGCTGGGCAGATGAGTAGATGGTTGTTAATGGCAGACAGGAGGCGTTGTGTCTGTTTATCTTAGCTAGCCTAGGGGATAAGAAAGATAGGGGAAATAACCTTAGGGTTAACAAGGCACCTTTTCTTTTGTTAACCATCTTCACTCTGGGCTGCTTTGCCTGCCACGCAGGGGTCCATAGTTCAACTCACCAATTTACCTAACTTGGCCCTATCCTCCTGTGAAAGCAGCCTTTCTGCCATAGTACTAAATTGGGGGTGCTTCCACCCTGAATATCTAATCTTGTTTATTTCATATACCTAGGTATTGGGCAACTTTGTGCCCGTTCCTATTCCGGACTTTTGCCCCTCCCTCTCTATTCTGGGGGCTCTGCACCCCTTTCTATTTTGGGGTGCATTTGCACCCCCTATTCTTGGGGTGCCAATTTGGTTCACCCAAACTTGGGTGTGAGCATTCTACAGCTTTGTATTTCCTTATGCCTTGTTAACCCATTGGTGTAAGACTGGGGGATTCCTAAGCTTATTCCCCACAGGAAGGGGCAAAGAGAGGGAGAGAGAGAGAATCCCAAGCAGCTCTGCATTGTAAACTCAGAGCCCCATGCAGGGATTGAACCCACGAAGAGTGAGACCATGACCTGAGCCAAAACCAAGAGTTGGCTGCTTAACCGACTGAGCCACCCAAGTGCCCCAGTTATTTCACTCCTTGAGAAGATTTGACTTGACCGTGGTGTTTCCAAAAGCCATACTCTCTAATGTCCCCCTGGTGAGCTGTCATTCCTTTCTTAAGAGTCAGCTTAACTGTCACCATCCTTGTGAAGCTTTCCTTCCTCCTTCCGAGCACAGAACCCTGTAATTCACCTCTTTTACTACCTTTACCCTGACATTCACAACTCCAGTTTTCAGAATAAGCTATGAGTGTCTTGGGGCTGGGAGTTGGTCTTGCTTATTATTCTAGCCCCACTGTCTACCATAGTATCTGGCATGTAGCAATGATTTACAAAGAGTGTAATGACTGCTTGTTGAATGTGTTACAGAGTGAACAATAGGAATATATTATTTCTGTTTGGCTTTGTCCAGCAATGTAAATACCAAGGAGGGTTCCAGTTCTTAGTTTACAAAGTGTGTGCACACGTGAACGCGTGTGCATGTGCTCATGCGCGCGCGCGCGCGCACACACACACACACACACACACACACACACACACACAGTTGCTGCAAGGGAGAGTTGGAAAGAGATTATCTGACCTACACCATCCTTTATAGAAAGGGCAGATGAGGAATGGGGGAGCCAGAATTAGGCAAAGGTGAGCCATCCTATGATATGATACACCTTCTTTCATAAAGGTCACACTAACACCTACAACAAATGCAGTCATTCGAGGGTTACAGAGCACCCCTTCTAGAGCACATATACATATGGGGTTATCTTCATTCTTTAAACTGGAGATTCACTTCCCACAGTCTCTATACCTTTCTTAAAGCTGAAAAGCACATTTATTCATCTTACTACTCATAGAGCCAAACTGTTTGAAATTGTTTATCTTTAGAAAGTAATAAGAGATGTAAGGGAAAAGATCACTAGGGTCTGTGTATTAACAGGAAGGAAGTTCCAGACATGCAGGGAAATTCCTAGCCTTAATGACAGCTTTTTTGTTTTTTTGGTTTTTTTTTTTACTCTTTTATTCACTTTTCATTTGAATTTCTAAATCTATCATCATGTCTAGACACCTATTATTATACTGAGAAATATGCTTGCCCCATTCTGCCTTTCCTGTTTTGTTTCAGAGTCTAATTCCTTTTTTCTAAGTTTATTTATTTATTTTGAGAGAGAGAGAACTCATGCACATGGAGGAGGGGCAGAGAGAGAGAGAGAGAGAGAGAGAGAGAGGGAAAGAGAATCATAAGGAGGCTCCATGCTGATGCAGGGTTCAATCCCACAAACCATGAGATCATTACCTGAGCTGAAATCAAGAGTGGGATGCTTAACCTGGGCCACACAGGCACCCTTCCTTTTTCTTGGATCAGCAGTTTTAGGCAGCCACCCTTCTTTCTCAAGTGCACATTTGAATTTGTACTTTACCATTGTATGACCAAACTCCCAGTCCTTGACATGTTAGGACATGTTTGCTCCTCTGTTCTTAAACACAAATTGCTGTTTGACCCTCTCTGATTTTCCTCAAACCTTGTGAGACTAAGGTATTAGCAGGTAGCTAGGCTTTGACACTGGAGGTGTCTAAACTTGTGATTAGAGCATTAGGTATTTCCCGGGGGTATCTATTCTGTGTAACATACATCCTAAAATGTAATGCCTTAAAACATCAATTTATTTTCTCCATGGTTCTGAGAGTTGTCTTTGCTCAGCTGGGCTGTTCTGTCTAGGGGATCTCTCATGCTGTTGTGACAGATAGTGGCTCGGACCGGAGTCACCCGAAGGCTTGACTGGGCTGGATATTCACTCAGTGTCTGGTACCTCATTGCTTCTCCACACACCTCTTTTTCAGAAGAGTAGCCTGGACTTTTTACATGTTGGCTCAATGTTCTAAGAGGAATGTGCCAAGAGCATGTGTGCTATTGTAGAAACTCTAAAGCCTTTAATAACCAATCCATGGATGTCCTCGAACTTTGTTTCCACTGTGTTCTCTTGGTCAAGGCAAATCATTAAAGCCAGCCCAGTTTCAGGGACACCTGGGTGGCACAGTTGGTTAAACATCTGGCTTCAGCTCAGGTCATAACCTCATGGTTTTTAGGTTTGAGCCCCACATTGGGCTCTGTTGTCAGCACAGAGCCTGCTTTGGATCTTTTGTCTCCCTCTCTCTCTGCCCCTCTCCTGCTTGCACTCTCCTTCTCTCTCAAAAAATAAACATTAAAAAAAAAAATCCAGCCCAGATTTAGAGGGAAGGGAATTAGACTGCAATTTTGACTTGAGGAACAATATGCATGTATAAGTGGGGAAGGAGTTGATAGTGCCGTCTTTGACTTTCTTCCACTGTCTGCCCTCTTGCCACACTTCATATCCTTCCTACATGCAAATTACATTCATCCTTTCCAAAGGTCCCCAAAGCCTGCTTTTATTTTCAGCAGTGGGTCCGATTCCAGGTACAGGTACAATTCTTTGGACACCACAACTTGAGTATAGTTTCTGTTACAGTGAATATCTTGAGCTAAAGAAACACGTGTACCTGCCCTCTGCACACCCAAGACACTGGTGATACAGGGATAGGATAACAGCAATTAGTATTCCTGTACAAAAGGGGGTGGGTTGGGTCGCCTGAGTGGCTCAATCAATTGAGCATCCGACTCTTGGTTTAGGCTCAGGTCATGATCCCAGGGTCGTGGGTTGAGCCTTGCATCAGGCTCCTCGCTGAGCTTAAGATCGCCTGCTTAAGATCTCTCTCTCTCTCTCTGCCCTTTTCCCACATTCATGGTACTCTCTCTCTAAAACAAACAAACAAAGATACAAAGGGATGGGTTGACATGTAGTAGTCACTGGTCTAATTCTGAAATCCAACTGAAGCACATGTCACCTGTTTGTTCCTTTACATGGGCCCAATCCTGCTTCCTGGCATGTTTCACCATAGTTCTTGGCTCTGAATTAAGTCGTCCTTCCTTTTATACCAGAAATGGCTCATGTTTGCAACTGAGTAGTTTCCTTAGCCTGATCCTCATAGAAATTTGGGGGTCAAAACACTTTTTTTTTTTTGTATTTATATGTAGTATAAATGGAATTATATGGCATACAGATTCTGTGACTTCTTTCTTTTACTATTCCACCGCCAATGTATGAGAGTTCATGCCCCATATCCTTATATATGGTTTAAACTTCATAAAGTCCTTTACATGGTTAAAATTTTATAATTTTTTAAATGTTTTATTTATTTTTGAGAGAGAGAGAGAGGCAGAGTATGAGCAGGGGAGAGGCACAGAGAGAGAGAAAGAGGCACAGAATCTGCAAAGCAGGCTCCAGGCTCTGAGCTGTCAGCACAGAGCTCAACATAGGGCTCGAACTCATGAACCGCCTGATCATGGCCCAAGCTAAAGTCAGACGCTTAACTGACTGAGCCACCCAGGTGCCCCATATATGGTTAAACTTTTAAAATGTTGCTAATCTTCAGTCAGAGAAAGACAACTATCATATGACTTCACTCATATGAGGAATTTAAGATAAAAAACAGATGAACATAAGGGAAGGGAAGCAAAAATAATATAAAAACAGGGAGGGGGACGAAACATAAGAGACTCTTAAATATAGAGAACAAACAGAGGGTTACTGGAGGGGTTGTGGGAGGGGGAATGGGCTAAATGGGTAAGGGGCATTAAGGAACCTACTCCTGAAATCATTGTTGCACCATATGCTAAGTTGGATGTAAATTTTTAATTAATTAGTTAATTAATTAAAATAAATAAAATGTTGCTAATCTAAGGGTACAATATGATATTTCACTGTGGGTTTAATTTGTATTTTTCTGATTATCACAAATAGTAATGAATTTGAATTATGTTTCTGGGTGTCTCATATTTCTTGTTATGTGAAATGCCTATTTATGTCCTTTGCTTACTTTCCTTTATTGGATGGATTCCAGTAGATCTGTAGGGGTTCTTTATATATTCTGGGTTATAATCCTTTCTAAGCGATATGTATTGAAAAGAGCTATTTCTAGCTTGTGGCTTATGTTTTTGCTTTCTTTACCATGTTGTTTGAAGAGAAGTTATTAATTTTAAAGTATTCAAATTTATCAGTTCCTTCTTTTAGGCTTGTACTTGTGTCTTCTTTTTAAAGAAATTCTTCTTTGAGATCATATATATATTCTTTATTTTTTCAAAAGGTTTATAATTTTGGCTTTTATATTGAAGCCATTAATCTATAAATATGGTGTGAGTTAAGGATTAATTTTCATTTATTTAATATGGAGAACCTATTTTACCAGCCTCATGTATTGTATGTCCCATCAGTGCTATGCGCAATGTCAGCTCTGCCTTAAACCAGGTTTCTATATATTCATGGTCTCTTTCTGTGCTCTCTATTCTGTTAGCTATCTGTGACCAATATTACATTGGTTTCTGAGATCAATATTGTATTGTACTACTTTAATTACTATATCTTTAACTTTTTAATGTTAATTTTATTTTTGAGAGAGAGCTTGAGTGGGGGAGGGACAGAGAGAGAAGGAAACACAGAGTCTGAAGCAGGCTCCAGGCTCTGAGCTGTCAACACAGAGCCAGACACAAGGCCCAAACTCACGAACCATGAGATCATGACCTGAGCCGAAGTCAGACGCTTAACTGAGCCACCCAGGCGCCCCTATTTACTATATCTTTAAATAAGTCCTGACATCTGCGATGGCAAGTTTCCCAGCCTGGTTATTCAGACTGCCCTGGATCTTCTCAACATTTTTTTTTTTTTTTTTAAGTAGGCTCCATGCCCAATAAGGGGCTTGAACTCAAGATCCCGAGATCAAGAATCAGATGCTCTAGTGGCTGAGCCAACCAGGCACCCCAACCCTTTATGATTTCATACAAATTTTAAAATCAGCTTGTCAGGTTCCATAAAAATGAAACAAAACAAAACAATCCCTCATTCATACTTTGATTGGAATGACAGACTTTACTACATTTTTGCTGTCACTCGCATGTCTTCATTTCCTTCCTCGCCCAGCTTGGATTCCATGTGTAATCCCTTCCTTAAAAATCCCCTTACTCCCTTGTCTCTGTCTCCCATCTTTGTACTTAGATCATATAATTGCTTACTCTGTGCCTGTAGCCAATCATCTAAAATTGCTGGAGAAAAACAAATAACTATACTAGTGGTTTCATTTAAAATTCATGGCTATGAATCTCAAATAGGCACTCAACACTGTCTAACATTCTACTACACTTACCATTCTCCAAAACTTTCCCACTGTTCTCAAAAACTCCTGTTCTTTTCCCTCCTTTTTTCACTCTCTGCTGAAATCTTACCTCATACTTCATTGAGACAGAGCAATGAGCAGAAACTCCCTTATTGTCTTGTCTCCAAATCTACCTACCACATCAGTCTCAGTGTATGCTTTCCCTGTTGTTACTAAGAATGAAGCTCACTGTTCCCACCCAAGGTTGATTCCTTCACTTGTGTTCTGGATCTCATCCCCACTCATCTTTTCAAGATGTCTTCCTTTTGCATTCTCTCTCTCTTCTACATCATCGATTTTTCACTTTCCACTGACTAATTTCCATCAGCACAAAAACAGGCATTATCTCACAAACTAACAAATAAGCAAAACCACTTAGGAAATCTCCTTTCAGTGACTATGCCAGTAGGGCAGTATGATGTAGTAGTTGTTGATGTAAATTCTGGTGCCAGACTCCTGGGGTTCAAATTTCATCTCTGCCACTTACTAGTATTGTGTTTCTGGGCAAGCTATCCTGTCTAGTACAGTAGCCATTAGCTACATGTAGCTACTTACATTTAAGTTTATATTAATTACTATTCAATACAATTAAAAATTTTGTTACTCAGTGGGACTAATCCCATTTCAACTATGGCTAATGGCTACTATATTGGATGGTGCAGTATAGAACTCTTCCACCATTGCAGAAAGTTCTGTTGCACACCAGTGGTCGGGATTAGCCACACTCTTTTTTTAAAAAATTTATTTCTACAATATTTATTATTTATTAATTTTTCCAGCTTTATTGAGATGTAACTGACATATAGCATTGTGTAAGTTTAAGGTGTACGATGTACTGATTCAATACTCTTGCATATTGCAAAATGATTACCACCAAGGCATTTGCTAATACCTCCATCACATCACGTAATCACCTCTTTTTTTTTTCTTTTTGTGGTGAGAACATTTAAGATCCCTTTTGTAGTTATATTCTGTCATATCTCCATTAAAATTTTTATCATAACCTCTTTCCTTTCTGATATATTTTGTGTTCACTTATTTATTTTTTGCCTATCTTTTCTTATCAGAATGTAAGCTCTGTGAGAGAAGGTCTGCTTCACCATCTGATTCTCAGTGCCTAGAACCGTGCCTGACAGTGCTGAGTTCCACAAATATTTATTCAGTGATGGCTGACAAGATATTAAAAACTTTAAGTTGGGAAGAAAAATGTTTACCTAGACACAGTGTACTCATTTTTACATAGTTAGTGGATGTTAGCTATGGTGTATTGATAGTGAGGGATGTGGCATTTACTGATATTTAGAAATTGGTGGACTTCAGGATAAAGCATTTGTCCTGAGACTGGGAGATGGGTAGCCTGGGTCCTGATCTTTACGCTAATCAGCTGTGGAATACTATGAGCCAGCCTAAGATCTGATTAGAATATTTGAAAGCTTAAAAATTAGAGAACACATGTGAACCATTGTTGAGGAATTACAGGCTTTATTTGTGGGTTGTTATGGAAGTGGGCTGCATTCTCAAGAATGTTCATTGTGATATTGCCTATGACAGTAAACAATAGAAAAGAACACACATTACCCACAGTCTTTTTTAAAAAGATAATTCATTTTTACATTTATTAATTTTTCCAGGTTTATTGAGATGTAATTGACATATAACATTCTATAAATTTAAGGTATACAATGTGTTGATTCAATACACTTACATATTGCAAAATGATTACCACCATGGCATTAGCTAATAATACCTCCATCAAAAACACATTCTCAAGAATGTTCATTGTAATTAATATTGCCTATGACAGTAAACAATTGACAACAACTTAAATGTTCATCAGTATGAGAATTGGCAAATACATCATGGTATAGTCATATAATGGAACATTGTGGAACAGTAAAATGACTAAACTAAATCTTGATTTGTCAGTGTAAATAGATCTCAAAATCTAACAATGAGTTGAAAAGAGCAATTTGTAGATGAATAAATATGGCATAAACATTTATGTAAAATTTAAAAACACAACAAGTAGCACATATGGCCACTTATACAAGTAATTAATGTATTAACGCATTGATGGTAAGGATACATATCTAAGTGGATACTTCTAGGGCAGGAATATGGGAATGGGACCAGGGCGAGGTACAAAAGACTTCAACAACATCTAAAACATTTTACTTCCTTAAGATTTTGGAAGCCAACATACAATTTAAAAATCAGGGTGTTTGTTGTTATTCTCTAGAGTTTGCTATGTATCTGAAACATTTTATGTGAGCTCTATCTATATCAGGTGATGGCTTGCCACATTAATCCAGTAGTATTTCTTGAGGATCAACTATGTGTATGTCATAGGGGTAGGTGTAGAGGATTATAGAGAGCTCTTAAAGACATGGGTCTTGCTCCCCAGAAGCTTGATTTTTTATCTGAAGCCATAAGGTACGTACTTAGATGAAGCAGTTAAGACATGGAAGTTGGCATGTAATTATGTATCAAAATGAAGAGTAATTAGAGCAGCTTGGAAATTAGAGTCCCTGGAGCAGCTGGAGGAGGGGTAAGTTGAAGAGTGCATCTGGGCAGACAGAAGGGAAGTTCAGTACCTTCCAGCCTGGAGAAGCATCATATGCCTAGGTTTAAAAGGCACTAGTAGTAAAACTATCTTGTAGAAATGAAGAAGGTTTTTTTTTTGGAGAGAAAATTGAATAGATAGTATTAAAGATACCCTGAGATAGTTGAATGCCAGGTCTAGGAATTTAAACACTATCCAATGATTAAGTGGGAGACCACTGACAGCTCTGAGAATTGGGGTGATGTGGTTGATTTGATTTCAGTGAATATTCATCTGATTGTGGAGTGCAGGGTAGAGTGGAATGAGGCAAGCAGACTAGAAATAGGGAACTCAGCTATGTGGTTATTTCAACAGTCTGTTGGCAGATGGAGGCCTTGGGTGTGTTGATGGAAATGGGGATGGAGAAAAGAAAGAGCTAATATTTCCGAGAAAGGCAGGGTATTACTGGTCATATTTTACAAAGGCACAGAGTGGCTAAATGTCTTAGTTGGCCTGGGCTATGAAAACAAAATACTATAGACTGGGTGGCTTAAGCAACATAAAATTATTTCTCATAGGTCTGGGGACTGGAAAGTCTAAGATCAGGCGCCAACAAGGTAGGTTTAACTCTGAGGTTTCTTCCCTTGGCTTGTAGGTGGCTGATAGGCAACTGCCATCTCATTGTGTACTCACATGACCTCCTTTTTAAGTGCACTCAGAGAGAGACAGCAAGCGAGCCCTCCAGTGTCTCCTCTTATAAGGGCACCAGTCATATGACGGCTTTACCCTGATGAGCTCGTCTAACCATAATTACCTCCCAGAGGCCCCGTCCCCAAATGCCATCACATTAGGGGTCAGGGCTTCAACATCAGGATTGTGGGGGACACAAACTTTCAGTCATAACAGTAAGGATTTATCAAACATTTCCATAGCTATTAAGTACCAAAGCCTGCAACCATACGTAGGTCTTTTTATTCCAAGGTTTGTGTCGATATTTTGAAAAATGGGTTGCAATGACTTGAGGGGTGATTGAATTTAGAAGATGAAAGAGAAAGAAGGGATAAAAGAATAAGGAGGTTTTGGTTGCCAGTAAAGGGTTTGATGGAAACTGGAAATTTGTGAGGGTAAGCTAGTTTGATGGAGACAAAATGAGTTCACTGTGAAGATGGAAAGTTGGAGTTCATGGTGGGCCATCCCAGTGCAGATGGCCTGCAGACTGATGGAATTCTTGTGGTTTAAGCTCTCAGATCTAAAGTGTTGAAAGACATCAGCACAGAAGTGGTAATTAAAGCCTGAAGACAACAGTACCCAGAAGGAATGAGTAGAAATAAAAAGAGAAGCAGACATTATGCTCCTAAAAACGTGTTAAGGGAGTGGATCTCATGTTAAGTGTTCTTACTACCATTCAGTGAGAGAGAGAGAGAGAGAGACAGACCCAAAGATGGAGGTGGAGAGAGACAGGAATGTTTGTAGGAATGCCCACACTTACAACTATTCCCTTGGTGAAATAGATATGCAAACAGGAAAAGCAATAGAAGAGCAACCAGAGAAAAACTGCTCTTTGGTTGATTTGTGTGTTTGTGTCACTGAAGTCTGTTCATTGAAGGGGTTTTAGGAAGAAGTGGATGGTTGAATATGTCAGATACAACAGTGTTGGTTAAAGCGGATGACATGACAGCTGGCACCGGATGGTCGGAATCTTCTGTGATTCAGTGAAAAGGCCATATGACGAGGAAGAGATCTTCTAGTTAGTGTGCTTCCCACACTTTTTGATTTCACAGACCACTAATATTTCAAAAAGTATTTAAAGGAACTAAATAAGACCATCTAAAACAATATAATCTCTTATCTACCTCATTTTCGTAAAAGAGGAAAAACTCTTTTGACATAAATTAAGAAGGCCGTAATTATAGGGTGAAAGACGGTTTGTGCTAAGGGTAGCATTTGTGATGTGGGCTGGTGCAAAGTTAATCCCTGACTGGAGGAGAACTTGCTTTTGGGAACCACTGGAACAATATGATACAATATAAACAATGTGTTATCTCTCACTCACATCCCCAGTAAGTCTGGCGTGTTATTGTTTCTAAAACCAACTTTTTAAGAAACCAATTTTTGTTTATATCTTTCTCCAGAACACCAAAGAGGAGGGTTGGGGAGGCTTAGTAGATCCCTATACACATAATAGAGGCAGATAAAATTCACCAAGTAGTGGGGATATTCAGGGGATATTCTTCCTGATGAGAGCAGCATTCCAAGTTGAGGAGATTGTACAAGTAGTAATAGTTTGTCCCATAAAATTTTAGTTGAATTTTCATACATGGCCAGAAGAAAACTGTGGCTTATTTATCCTTTGACATTTCAAGGTATATTTAATTTCTAAGAGAAATCCAGGAGTCTGATAATTCTCCAGATCCAATTATTCTTGTTGCAATGTAAAGATCACCCTAATTCTGTGAAGTAGCTCCTGAAATACTGTAATTTTCTACCTTCTGTCAGCCTGCTGCAACTAAAACAGTATATCGGAAGCTTGACTTCGTTGCCAAAATCATACGAACTGGACAAATTCAGAATGGGCAGCCCTTAAGGACTGGGGCTAGGTTGGAGCCAGACCAGATTCAGAAATAAAATTAAAAGGCACTAACAGTGCTATGATCTACCACAACACAGGCTCACATGGGATGTTTATGTGTGGAACCTGAAGTTTTATTATACAAAACAGTTCTCTGCTGGTTTGAGAAAGAAAGAATGAGAGACTAATTATGCAGGCACAAATAACAACAACAAAAATGTATTATGCATTAAAATCTGTTTTGATTTTCAAAAATAAATAGCTCTTAGGCAGACACTGAAATGAACAGATTTCAATGACAACAGAGATAAAAATTGCCTACCCGCTCACCACAAAACATTATCCTTTATCTGTAGTTTATGTTTCTATTGGTTCTGCTACTATATTTGATAGTCGTTTTTTTCACCAACTGTTCTCTTAAGTTTGAAAATACCGTCTTTGGTCAAATTTCTTCTTCATTAATGCAACCTCCAAGAAGTGGATATTTCTAAGTTCTGGGAAAAAAGCTTCTACAGGTCAAAATAACACTGTGATGATGCTAATGAAACCACCAACATGAAAAACGTTTTCTCAGAAGGTACTCTTTTTCATCAAACAATCTCTAAGGAAAAAACCAACAACAGTACTTATAAAACATATTTACAAACGCACTACTTAATTATTCTTCTTTTACTGTGCAATATAAAATATATACAGGGGCACCTGGGTGGCATAGTCGTTTAAGCATCCGACTCTTGATTTCGGCTCAGGTCATGATCTCACTGTTTGTGGGATTGAGCCCCGAGTCAGGCTCTATGCTGACAGAGTGAAGCCTGCTTGAGATTCTGTCTCTCCCTCTCTCTCTGCCGCTCCTTTGTTCGTACATGCTTTCTCTCTCAAAATAAATAAACTCTTTTTAAATAAATAAACTTTAAGAAAGTAAAATAAAATAAAATACATGCAGAAAAGTACACACAACATGTATATACAGCTTCATGAAAAATCATAAGGCAGCCCCTCGGGTACCACCCTTCAGATAAAGAAATTGAACATTGCTGGCACTTCTCCCATCATCTATCTAGAGATAACAGATATCTTAATTTTACAAACAATAGTTCCTTGCTTTTTAAAAAGTTATCCTCTCTATGTATGCATCCTTTACCAATATACATGTAGTTTAGTTTTGTCTCTTTTTGAGTTTATGTCTCTGGCCACTTTTACAAGGATTTGCTATTTGTCTTTGGTTCACACAAGTTTTATTAAGACGTGTTCTGGAGGCTAGGTCATCACTTCTGATCTAATACACACAGCGGTCACATGTCACTACATATTACATTGCTCACACACTGACCCAAATTATGAAAATGAAAAGGCGAAAAAGGGAGTTTGGTACCTCAGTAAAAGACTGCATAGAAATTCATGACTTGATTTGAAAAAAATAGGTGCAGTCTTGTATTGTTGCAGAAATCTTGAATCATAGATCACAAGCTTCTCTTCATGGTTACCAGTAAATAAAGAAAATCTTTCTTCTCTTTGTGTAGACAGGGGTCAGGAAACCGTTTGTGTAAATAGCTGGATAGCAAATAGTTTTAGCTTTGTGAATTATAGAGTTTCTGTTTCAGAAACTGCAACTGTAGTGTGAAAGCAGCCATAGACCATACATAAACAAATGGGTGTGGTTGCATTCTAATAGAACTTTATTTACAAAGACAGGCGTTGGGCAGAATTTGGCCCATAGGCTCTATTTTGCAGATCTCTGCTGTAGAAGAAAGCAGAGATTCTTGGGAAGATCTGTTTCTATAGTAACTTTGAAAATGAACAAGAGAGGATGCTTTTTTGTTTTTCCTACACAGATGTTTTACAACTGGACTTGGCTTCTTGCTACCCTGGGTGGGTCAACTGATGGATTTTGCAGAGGTTATTTGTCTCTTTCCTTTTTAAATTTTATTTTATTTTTTTTTTATTCCTAAGACAGTATCTTTGAGGCATTTAAAACTAGATGAGAGAGAACTTCAGAGTCACCTTTAGAACAACTTACTCTCATTTTTGACTGGTTCTGTTTTTTTCTTTTTTAAAGTCTTAGACCACAGAAATATTTATTTAATTATTCCATTAATTTCATCAGTTATTTTTGATCAGTTTAAACTTTTTCAAGTGTATCTCCTTTCTATTACACTCAAAAAGCCTATACAATGATACTAGTTATTGATAGACATGGTAGGACAGCCAACCAGGGAAAAACTGTTCTATCTCATTTCTATGTCTAGATTACTACAGCTGTTGTCTTTAAAAATACACTTTAAGCAGCTTAACTGAATCAAAATTTAGAGTAAAATAGAAGCATAAAGTGAATAACCTTCTGGGTTGAGAGGCTAGGCTGGGGCATGTGTTTGAGGAAATGCTGAACTGCATCTGTAATTGTTCCTAGGACTCTTCCTAGCTACATAACACAGTAGATTCCACTAAGGCTCAAGCCAGTAGAGATACATTTCTATCACTTGTGGCTTAAAGAGTCCTACCTAATACAGAGGACTTCATATTGGCATTGAGATTCCAAAGATGATGTCTGTATACTAGGTAGAAAAGGAAGAGAGCAGGCGGAGGAAAGAGCAGGTTTTAAGTACAGAGCATGGAAGCAGATGGGAAAATTGTGTGTTCTGGGAATAGCAGGGACTTTGTTATTGCTGGAGACTAATGTAGGAAGGGATAGAGGTAGGAGATGAGGCTGGATAGGCAGACCAAATCATGGAGGGTTTTATATGCCCTTCTAAGTGTTTAAGTTTAGGGGTGCATGGGTGGCTCAGTCGGTTGAGCGCCCAACTTCTGCTCAGGTCGTGATCTTGCAGCTTGTGGGTTCAAGCCCCGTGTTGGGCTCTGTGCTGACAGCTCAAGCCTGGAGCCTGCTTTGGATTCTGTGTCTTCCTCTCTCTGTGCCCCTCCCCTGCTCATGCATTTTAATTAAAAAATTAAAAATAATTAAATTAAAAAATAATAAAATAAGTGTTTAAGTTTAATCCTGTAGGTGATGAGGAACCCTTAAAGAATTTCCAGCAAGGAAGCAATAGGAGCAGATTCATGGGCCAGAACACTTGTTCTAATGGTGACATAAAGGGACCAAAATGGAGGCAAGAACACTGGGTAACTGAGTTGCAGTTGTTTGGGTAAGAGATGATAAAGGCCTGATCCAGGACATGGACAGTGGGAATGGAGAGAAGAGGAAATATATGAAAGATGTCAAGGAGGAAGAATTAGGAGTGATAAAGATGTGGAGAATAAGAGAACAGGGAAAAATCTGGATGACCCCGTGGTTTCTGGCTTGGGCAGCTGTATGGATGAAGGTGCTAATCATAAAGATAGAAAGTAAGGTATATGTGTGTGAAGGGATGGATGTGGGAGGGAGGCCAATGGGCAGAAAGGTGATGCATTTAATCTTAGATATGGTGAGACAGAGTGCATGGCATTTTCACTTCAGTTGGATTATGTGGGAGGCAGTAGGATGATCAGATATAAATCATGGTTGTTGAAGGGAGTTCTCAAAGTTTGTATGGTTAGAAAAGAAGAGGTAGTGACCCCTAGGGACATACCTATATCAATTGTAGTCAGAAGGAACAGCCAGAGAAAGAAGAGAAATAACCAAGGGGAGGTAATACCCAAAATCAAGGGATGAAATAATTTAAAGAAGGATGCAGAAGTTAAGGATGTCTGATATTCTAAAGAGGGTAGGCTTTATAAGAGCTGAAAAGAGTACATTGAATTTGGCCACTAATAGATAGCTGGTGATCAGTGCAAAAAAATAGTTTCAGGAGGCTACATGAAGCAAAGGCCCAGACTGCATAGCTCGGAAGAGGACTGGAAGATGAGGACTTGAAGGTGGTCATTTTAGACCACTCTTTTCTTTGTTTCACTGTGGAGGACAAGAGAAAAAAGAGCCTGGAAGGTAGGAGCACACATGCTCATGTGCTATGGAGAAGGGGTAATTGAAGATGGAAAGGATGAAGGTAAAGGAAAGAGAAGGAATATTTATGAAGCAAGGACTGAAATGGGGGAGTGGAGGATGGGATCCAGAGAACAGGTAAATGGATGAGTAGTGGATGAGGTAATTGCCTTGGTATCTATTTCTTTTTTTTAAAAAAAAAATGTATTGTGGTAAAATACGCATACCATAAAATGTACCATCATAATCATTTTTTTAAAGATTTTATTTTTTAATTAAAAATTTTTTTTTACTATTTATTTTTTATTTTTGAGACAGAGATAGAGCATGAACAGGGGAGGGGCAGAGAGAGAGAGGGAGACACAGAATCTGAAACAGGCTCTAGGCTCCGAGCTGTCAGCACAGAGCGCAAGGTGGGGCTCGAACCCATGAACTGGGAGATCATGACCTGAGCCAAAGCCAGATGCTTAACCAACTGAGCTACCCAGGCACCCCTAAAGATTTTATTTTTTAAGGTGATCTCTACAACCAGTGTGGGGCTTGAACTCACAACCCTGAGATTAGACTCAACATGCCACACTGACTGAATCAGCCAGGTGCCCCCCATCATAATCATGTTTAAGAGTACAGTTTAGTGGCATTAAATACATTCATAATGTTGTACAACATCACCACCACCCATCTTCCTCTTTTCATCTTGTGAAACAAAACTCTATTAAATAATAACTCCACTTTCTTCGCTCTTCCCAGTTCCTGGCAACCACCATTCTACTTTCTGATTCTGACTACTCTAAGTATCTGATATAAGTGGAATCCTTATAGAACTTGTCTTTTTGCAATTGGCTTACTTCATTTAGTGGAACATCCTCAAGGTCCATCCATGTTGTAGCATATGTCAGAATTTTGTTCCTTTTTAAGGCTGAATAATATTTCACTGTGTGAAATGGATACTTGAGTGGATACTTCCACATTTTAGCTACTGCAGATAATGCTGCTATGGACATAGGTGTCCAAAAACTCTTTGAGACCTGGTTCTCAATTCTTTTGGGTATAACCAGAAATAGAATTGCTGGTTCATATGGTAATTTTATTTTTAATATTTTGAGGAACTGTCATACTATTTTCCACAGTGGCTGTATCATTTTACATTCCCACCAACAATGCAAAAGAGTTCGGATTTCTCCACGTCCTTGCCGACGTTTGTTATTTTGTTGTTGTGCTAGTGGCCATTCTAATGGGTGTTAGGAGGTATCTCAATGTAGTTTTGATTTACATTTCCTTAATGATTAATGATACTAAGAATTTTTTCATGTGTTTATTGGCCATTTAAATATATTCTTTGGAGAAATGTTTATTCAAGTCTTCTGCCCATTTTTGAATTAGGTTTTGTTGTGGTTGAATTTTAGTTTTACTATTCTTAATATTAATCCTTTATCATTGCAAATCCATTATGATTTGCAAATATTTTTTCTCAATCTGTGGGTTGCCTTTTTATTCTGTTGTTTGTGTCTTTTGGTGCACAACACTTGAAAATTTTCATGAAATTCAATATGTCCATTTTTTCTTTTGTTGTCTATGCTTTTTGTGTTGCATCTAAGAAATCATCACCAAATCCAATGTCATTAAGTTTTGTCCTATGCTTTCATGTAAGCATTTTTAAATTTTAGATCTTGCAGGGGCGCCTGGGTGGCTCAGTCGGTTGAGCGGCCGACTTCGGCTCGGGTTATGATCTCGCGGTCCGTGGGTTCGAGCCCCGCGTCGGGCTCTGTGCTGACAGCTCAGAGCCTGGAGCCTGTTTCAGA
The DNA here is from genome assembly GCF_023721935.1 of Panthera uncia. Classification (NCBI taxonomy): domain Eukaryota; kingdom Metazoa; phylum Chordata; class Mammalia; order Carnivora; family Felidae; genus Panthera; species Panthera uncia. The sequence continues at coordinate 65,231,859 of NW_026057582.1, forward strand.
TTCTGTGTCTCCCTCTCTCTGACCCTCCTCCGTTCATGCTCTGTCTCTCTCTGTCTCAAAAATAAATAAACGTTAAAAAAAATTAAAAAAAAATTTTAGATCTTGCATATAGGTCTTTGATCCGTTTTGAGTTAATTTTTGTATATGGTGTTAGGTAAAAAATGTAACTGCATTCTTTTGCATGTGGATACCCAGTTTTCCCAGAACCATTTATTGAAAAGAATGCCCTTTCCCCATGGAATGGATCTGTTACTCTTGTCAAAAACAAACTTAACACCCCAAAAACAAAGAATCCAGTGAAGAAATGGGCAGGAGACATGAATAGGCACTTTTCTAAAGAAGACATCCAGATGGCCAACAGACACATTAAAAGATGCTCAACGTCACTCCTCATCAGGGAAATATAAATAAAAACCACACTGAGATACCACCTCACTCTGGTCAGAGTGGCTAAAATGAACAAATCAGGAGACTATAGATGCTGGTGAGGATGTGGAGAAATGGGAACCCTCTTGCTCTGTTGGTGGGAATGCAAACTGGTGCAGCTGCTCTGGAAAATGGTGTGGAGGTTCCTCAAAAAATTAAAAATGACCCAGAAATAGCACTGCTAGGAATTTACCCAAGGGATACAGGAATGCTGATGCATAGGGGCACTTGTACCCCAATGTTTATAGCAGCACTCTCAACAATAGCCAAATTATGGAAAGAGCCTAAATGTCCATCAACTGACGAATGGATAAAGAAGATGTGGTTTATATATACAATGGAATACTACTTGGCAATGAGAAACAACGAAATCTGGCCATTTGCAGCAACATGGATGGAACTGAAAGGTATTATGCTAAATGAAATAAGTCAGGTAAAGAAAGACAGATATCACGTTTTCAGTCATATGTGAAACTTGAGAAACTTAACAGAAGACCATGGGGGAGGGGAAGGGGAAAAAAAAGTTACAGAGAGGGAGGGAGGCAAACCATAAGAGACTCTTAAATACTGAGAACAAATTAAGGGTTGATGGGGGTTGGGGTGAGGGGAAAGTGGGTGATGAGCATTGAGGAGGGCACCTGTTGGGATGAGCACTGGGTGTTGTATGGAAACCAATTTGACAATAAATTATATTTAATATAAAAAATCATTGACCATATACATGAGGGTTTATTTCTGGACTCCCTATTCTATTTCATTGGTCTATATGTCTGTCTTCATGCTAGTACCACACTCTTTTGATTACTATAGCTTTTCTAAGTTTTGAAATCAGGAAGTGTGAATCCTCCAGCTTTGTTTTTCTTTTTCAAGATTATTATGGTTATTCAGGGTCCCTGGAGATTCCATGTGAGTTTTAGGATGGGTTTCTATTATTATATGCTATTATCTATATATTATATTATTAATTTTGACAGGGACTTCATTGAGTGTGTAGATTGTGTTGGATAGTATTGATGTCTTAACAATATTAAGTCTTCCAGTCTGTGAACATGGAAAATCTATTATGTCTTCTCAAATTTCTTTTAGCAATAATTTATAGTTTTCAGTGTATAAGCATTTAACCTCTTTGGTTATTCTATTTTTTTCAATGTTATTATAAATGGAATTATTTTTTTAACTTTCTTTTCAGATTGTTGATGTTAGTGTATAGAAATCTAACTGGGTTTTGTGTGTTGACTTTGTATCCTACTTGGCTGAATTTATTTATTAGCTGTGTGTGTGTGTGTGTGTGTGTGTGTGTGTGTGTAATCTTCAGGGTTTTCTATATATAAGATCATATTATCCTGTAAATAGAGATAATTTTACTTCATTCTTTCCAATCTAGATGCCTTCTACCTATTTTTCTTGCCTAGTTGGCCTGGCTAGAACTTCCAGTACTATCTTAAATCGAAGTGGTGAAAGTAGGCATCTTTATCTTGTTCCTGATCTTAGAGGAAAATCTTTTAGTCTTTTACCAATGAGAATAATGTTTGTTGTGGATTTTTCACATATGGCTTTTATTATATTGAGGTAGTTTCCTTCTATTCCTTGTTTGTTGAGTGTTTTTATCATGAAAGGATGTTGAATTTTGTCAAACCTTTTAAAAAATTTTTAAGCATTTATTTTTAAAATTTGAGTGTAGTTGACACACAATATTATGTTGGTTTTAGGTGTACAACTTAGTGACTTGGTAAGTTTATACATTATGCTATGTTCACCACAGTATAGCTACCATCTGTTCCATTACATTGCTACTACAATATCATTGACTGTGTTCTTTATGCTGTGACTTTTATTCCCATGACTTATTCATTCTATAACTGGAAGCCTGTATCTCCCTCTCCCCTTTATCCATTTTGTCTAACCCCCCCACATTCCTCCCCTCTGGGAACCATCAGTTTGTTCTCTGTATTTATAGGTCTGATTCTGCTTTTTGTTTATTCATTTTTTAAATTCCAGTTATGAGTGGAATCATATGGTATTTATCTTTCTTAGTCTGACTTATATCGCTTAACATAATACCCCTTAGGTCCAACGATGTTATCTCAAATGGCACAATTTCACCCTTTTTATGACTGTATAATATTCCATTATCTATACTATATATACTATCTATAATAATACATAATATCTTACATTTTTCTTATCCATTTGCCAATTGATGGGCACTTGGGTTGTTTTCAAATCCTGGCTATTGTAAATAAGATGCAATAAACATAGGAGTACATATGTCTTTTCAAAGTAGAGTTTTCATTTTCTTTGGGTAAATATGGTATTTCTATTTTTAGTTTTTGAGGAACCTCCATACTGTTTTCTACAGTGGCTGTACCAATTTACATTCCCATCAATAGTGCTTGAGAGTTCCTCAAAAACTTTTTCTGCATCGATTGAGATGATTATGTGAGTTTTCTTCATTCTATTAATGTGGTGTTTTACATTGATCAATTTTTTAATGTTTATTTATTTATTATTAATTATTTTTTATTTTAGAGAGAGAAAGAGTGAGCAGGGGAGAGGGGGAGACAAAGAGAATCTCAAGCAGAATCTCAAGCTGAGCATGGAGCCTGACATGGGGTCCAATCCCATGACCCTGGGATCATGTCTGAAGTTGAAATCTAGAGTCAGATGCTCAACTGACTGGACCACCCAGGCACCCCTATTTATTCATTTTTGAGAGAGAGAAAGAGTGGGTGTGCACGGGTGCATGCAAGTAGGGGAGGGGCAGAGAGAGAATTTCAAGTAGGCTCTGCACTGTCAGCACAGAGCCCGACACAGGGCTTAAACTCAAGAACTGTGAGATCATGACCTGAACTGAAATCAAGAGTCAAGATGCTCAACCAATGAGCCCAGGCATCCCATACATTGATCAATTTTTATGTGTTGAACCATTCTTATATCCCTTGAATAAATCCTACTTTTTCTATCATTAGGTGCATAAATGTTTATAATTGTTATATCTTCTTGCTATATTGAACCTTTTATTAATATATAATGTTCTCCTTTGTCTCATTAACTTTTTAGATTTAAAGTCTGTTTTGTCTGGTATTGATATAGCTCCCTCTCCCCTCTCTTGGTCACTTATTTGCATGAAATACCTTTTTTTCATTTTTTCACTTTTAATCTATTTGTGTCTATGGACTTCAAGTGAGTCTCTTGTAGATAGCATATAGTTAGATCATGTGTTTTTTTTTTTTTTATCTAGTCTGACAATATCTGTCTTTGGAGAGTTTAACCCACTTAGATTTAAAGTAATTCTTTGGGCATCTGGGTGGCTCAGTTGGTTGAGCATCTGACTTTGGCTCAGGCCATGATCTTGCGATTCGTGAGTTGGAGCCCCACACTGGGCTCGCTGCTGTCAGACTGTCAATGCAGAGCCCACTTCAGATCCTCTGTCCCCCTCTCTCTGCCCCTCCCTGCTTGCACTCTCCCCAAAATAAATAAATATTAAAAAAAACTTTAAGTACTTTTTGGGGTGCCTGGGCCTCTCAGTTGGTTATGTGTCTGACTCTTGATTTGGTCCAGATCATGATCTCAGGGTCATGAGATAGAGCCCTGCATCATCTCCACTCTGGGCATGAAGCCTGCTTGAGCTTCTCACTCTCTCTCCCTCTACCCCTCCCTGGCTCTCTCTCTCTCTCTCTCTCTGTCTCTTTCTCAAAACTAAAATAAAAATAAAATAAAATAAAATAAAATAAAATAAAATAAAATAAAGTAAAATAAAGTAAAATAAAGTAAAATAAAGTAAAGTATTTCCTGATAAGAAGGGACTAACTTTTGTCATTTTGATATTTGTTTTGTATATGCTTAGAGTTTTTTTATCCCTCATTTCCTGCATTACTGTCTCCTTTTGTGTTAGTTGCTTTTTTTTTTTAATGAAGTGTCTAAATTTCTCATTTAGTTGTGTGTATTTTCCATGGCTATTTTCTTTGTGTTATTATGGGGCTTACATTGAGCATCCTAAAGTTATAACACTCTAACTTGAATTTATACCAGCTTCACTTGAATACTATACAAAAACTCTGCTCCTGTAAGTTCTATTCCTATCCCTTTCAGTTGTCAATATCACAAAGTTACATTTTTCCACATTGTGTTCCCCAAAACAAAGCCTAAAAATTCTTGTAAGACCATTAAAATATGTAGAACACAGGGGTGCCGGGGTGGCCCAGTTGGTTAAGCATCCATCTTCTGTTCAGGTCATGATCTCGTGGTTTGTGAGTTCAAGCCCCACGTGGGGCTCTGTGCTGACAGCTCGGAGCCCAGAGCCTGCTTTGGATTCTGTCTCCCTCTTTCTCTGCCCCTCCCCCGCTCATGCTCTCTGTCAAAAAGTAAACATTAAAAAAATACTTATAAAAAATATGTAGAACACAAAATGTAGAGCTACAAACCAAAGTTGCAATAATACTGTCTTTTAGACAACATTTTTAAAATGTATTATTTTCTTAAATCATGTAGAAAAGAGAAAGTGGAGTCAGAAAAGTTGTTACAATAATACTAGATTTCATCACTGCCCATGTATCTATCTTTATTGAGATCTTCATTTCTTCATACAACTTGGGAGTTTCTGGCTAGCGTCCTTTCGTTTCACCCTGCAGGACTCCCTCAAGCAGGTCTTTCAGGGCAAGTCCGGTGGTAATAAATGCCTTCAGTTTTTGTTTTTCTGGTAATATCTTAATTTCTCCTTCACTATAGAAGGACAGTTTTGTCAGATAGAAGATTCTTTGGTTGAGTTCTTTTTTCTTTCAGTACTTGGAATATATCGGCCCGCTGTCTTTTGGCCTCCAAAGTTTTTAATGAGAAATCTACTTATAATCTTACTGAGAATCCCTTGAATGTGAGGAGTGCTTCTCTCTTGTTGCTTTCAAGATTCTGTCTTTGTCTTTGTCTTCCCGCAGTTTGATTATAATGTGTCTTGGTATGAATCTTTTCAAGTTCATTTTATGTGGAGTTCGCTGAACTTCTTGGAGGTTTATACTCATGTTTTTCATCAAGTTTGGGAGGTTTTCAGCCGTTATTTCTTCAAATATTCTCTCAGCCACTTTCTGTCTCAACGTCTTCTGAGGTTTTTCTGAAGCTTTCCCTGAACACGTGTAGTCACTTTCTAATCATCCCCATATATACAGTTGATTTTGAATATCCTAGTTTGTAATGTCTGGTTCTCAAAAGGGATAAAAAAGAAAAATTATGGAAGTTGGGGGAAGGACACTAGCCTTTTAAATCCCCTGGGAATCACTCCAGATGCAGGGAAGGAGGCCTTCCAGTAATGGGGGAGGTGCAAGAACAAGGGCTGCCCCCCTCTTTGTACCTCTGTGATCAGAATTGCAGCAATCAGAAGTGAGTGATTAATGCACAGGTCCCTGATATTTGAAAAAAAAATTTAAGGTTTATTTTTGAGAGAGAGAGAGAGAGAAAGAGAGAGACAGAACATGAGTAGGGAAGGGGCGGAGAAAGATGGAGACACAGAATCCGAAGCAGGCTCCATGCTCTGAGCTGTGTGCACAGAGCCCGATGTGGGGCTCAAACTCACTGACGGTGAGATCATGACCCAAGCTGAAGTCGGCCACTTATCTGACTGAGCCATCCAGGAGCACACCGCCCCCCCCCCCCGCCCCAATATTTGGAACACAGGGTCCTTTTGCCTGATCTAACTCCCACAAGCTGTGTGCAAGCTGGTTCAGGAACATGTGCACAGTTGCCTGCCACGTGGCTGAGGGTGGGGGATGGTTGCTACTGTGATAAGAGCTGAAATACTCTGAAATTAACTACTATTTACCATTTAAGTCTTCCCTTGGAAGTAGCAGCCTTCTATAGACTCCAAAGTTCCAAAATGGTTACATCAGACAGATTCTGTCAGTGCAATTGTTGTCCAGGTGAGGAGAAACATTCCTGGTGCTTCCTACTCTGCCATTTTTCCAGAAACCTTCTCCTTAACTGTTTGTCTCATTATTATGTATATGGTTCTCTCTCTCCCTCTTTCTCTCTCTTTTTGAGAGAGGGAGAGAGAGAGAGAGAGAGAGAGAGGAGAGAATGAATATCTTAAGCAGACTCCACCCTCAGCACAGAGCCTGAGGAAGGGCTCCATCCCAGGACTGTGAGATCATGACCTGAACCGAAGTCAAGAGTCACATGCACAACCAACTGAGCCACCCAGGTGCCTGTGTTTATACAGTTCTTAATATTATGCTATTTTGTGGGGATGCTAAGTAAGTAAGTAGAAGATACAGTACTGATGACTACTGTGAAGCACATTGTAGCTGGAGAGACAAACAAACAAATAGTGATTAGTGGTAAGCAATCAATAAGGCATAACAAAGTACAAGAGTTTTGACAGGAATGGCCAGAATATGACACTCTTACCCTTGTTTGTCTCTTCCTGACCCATGACAAACAACAATAACTAATCATGATGTTTTGTGTGTGTGTGTGTGTGTGTGTGTGTGTGTGTGTGTGTGTGTGTGCCCTGTCTTGGGCTCAGAATTCATCACAGGCTTTAGGCAGTCTCTAACAGTTGATAAAAATTGATGCTTGAGTTAATAGCTGTCATCCCTGGTTTATGGTAAAAATGTTAAATTCCTTAAGAATTTGGGGCGCCTGGGTGGCGCAGTCGGTTAAGCGTCCGACTTCAGCCAGGTCACGATCTCGCGGTCCGCGAGTTCGAGCCCCGCGTCAGGCTCTGGGCTGATGGCTCGGAGCCTGGAGCCTGTTTCCGATTCTGTGTCTCCCTCTCTCTCTGCCCCTCCCCCGTTCATGCTCTGTCTCTCTCTGTCCCAAAAATAAATAAAAAACCTTGAAAAAAAAAAAAGAATTTGAAGAAAGGTACATTGTTGCTTGGGGTAAATTGTATTATTTCAAGGGAAAGGACAATATATTCTGTTTGGTAGTTCCCACGCCATTATAATCAGAGGTTCAGTTAGGGCTTGTTGAGTTGATTTCATAATTTTAAGAGATTTTATCATAAGGGAACACCAACTTAATATATGTTAACATATTGTTTATAGCACCTCCATAAGGGTTAAAGGAAAAGCATAGTTTTTCCTTTAAGAGTTTCTATTCCAGCGCCTGACAGCTTTTTCTACCCTTGCCGTTTAAACTCATTTTCTCCTGTTTTCTTTGTGCTTATGGTAGATGGAAAACAGCTGGTCAGCATCCTCAGCTAATACTTATTAAATATCTTCTTAAAAATAATTCTTTAGCTTGAGGACGTGATGCTAAGTGAAATAAGCCAGTCCCCAAAGGATAAATACTGTATGATTCCACTTATGCGAGGTACCCAGAGTAGTCAAATTCGTAGGATGCAAAGTAGAATGTTGGTTGCCACCGCCAGGAGGGAGGGAGCGATGGGGAGTTAGTGTTTCATGGATACAGAGTTTCAGTTTTGCCAGATGAAAAGAGTTCTGTGGATGGGCGGTAGAGACGGTAGCTCCACAATGTGAGTGTGCTTGATGCTTCTGGAGTATCCCCTTAAAGATAGTTAGGATGGTGAAAAAATTCCTTACGCGCATCAAGAGGTATATCTTTACCCTAGGTGGACCCCGGAGAAACCATTTCCCAGCAACCTCAGTGTATTTACTTCCATTTGTTTCTCATCTTTCTTTGTGGCCCCTCTTTCCATTCTTGCAGGAACTTTGTTCTCTTCCCTGGACCATCTTCAAGCCTTCCACAAACCAGATGTAGTTTTGGAAGGAAGGCAAAGCCACTATAGTGGGGAGGCTATCTCAAAGATCCTCCAGTTCTGTGCCTTGTTAGGGTTGCTCTGTTTGCTTGACAACAGCATGGCGTCACCCGTGGTTTGTTCTAATCCATTGATTTAACTTTTGTTTTTTTCATCTATAAAGCGGGGGTGGATGAGCTCCGATGGAATTTATAGCTCACAGTTACCTTTGATAACCATTAATTTTGCTGTGAACTTACAGATTATCATTGCTATCATTTGGGGGGTTTATGTAACAAAATATCATGCTTTTGTTTTTTAGAATTAAGAATTCAATACAAGTTGAAAGCACCAAACTTGTGAACTTGTTTTTCCATTTTCCCCATCTCTTTTCTGTACTTAACATTTTTCTTTTGGAATGATTTTTTAAAAAATACACCCCCCTCCCCTCACTTTTTGATTAAGTATTGCGATTCCTCAGTAAGGCACCTGAATACAATCAGGCTTTATGTCTTTAATTAGTGTGCTTTCTTTTCTCCCCAGAAACACTGGGCTAGCTGAAAGTCTTTAATTTCCTAGTTTGTAACTTACAATTAAATATTATAAGTTGCAGGCTTTACTGGGAATGCCTCATCAGTAAAGTAGTTCAGCCTGGCTTAGTTTTAAATCTCTTTCCTTTGCCCTTATCTAGCAGAAGAGCCTTTGGGTGAAGACATGGAAACTTGGAAAGGAATTCTTTGTTACAGTAAGTGCATGACTATTTTTCAGTTTCCTTAAGGGAAAAATATCATAAAGCAGAGATATGGGTTTAAGTACTTGTCCACATGAGTTGATAATACTGTTGTTGGTTTGTCTCAGTGTTTGCTTTCACTCATCCACTGTTTCAGCGAGGTGTAGAGGAGGATGGGGAGCTATTTAGTAGAATAATGGTATTAGTAGAGTAAGAAATTAAGATTTGTCCACCCTCCAAAAAATTTTACCAAGAAACCCAACCCAAACTTTCTAGTTCTCTAAGAAGCAATTCATGTGAAATTGGTGCTGTGCCAGTTAGAAATTGTACGTGTGTGTGTGTGTGTGTGTGTGTGTCTTCTGTAACCACCACTCCGAAGTCTGCCTCGTGTCCTCTCCTGGCCAATAACCCCCCAATGGCCACTGCTGGTACAATTTGGTGTCATGGCTATCGGGTCTGTGGACTTGCACTATGATAGTTATAGCTTCAACCTTGGCAGACCAATCACACTGCAGGACCTCCGTGACTTTGGATCTGTCCTGGTATTTAATATTCAGGTGACACTACTTGAACTGCTGAACAAGTCAGTTGTTGGCATCTGTGGAAGGTCCAGGTTTTACCATGCACCAGAAGAGGTTCGATGCTACCCCTGATTTATAGAAGTTGATGTTGGTCTGGAGCTTGATGCCAGGCTGGCGCCATGCTGTCTGCTGGCCTTTCAAAGGGAATTCTGGCCTTTTTAATTTGGCTTCATATTTCTTGGATGACCCATGTGTTTTGGACAGTATATTGCCTGTGTGGCAAAGTTTTGCGGCGCCATTTAGCTCTGCATTACCAGAAAGCATCGCTGGCCGAGTCCTTTCTTGAGCTGTGTGCTTTGTGGCTATAGCCGGCCTTAGGCTTCAGTCCTTGTTACCAAGCTGATACACCAAATGGGCCTGGATCCATTGTTTGTGTTTTAGTTAGTATGCAGTCAACAAAACAGGACAGTTTGGGAGTATTCTGATGATCTTGGTAGGTTAAGGAGAAGGCTGTTTTCCCAGTGTGTGGAGTGTGCAAATTTGTACTCCCGAGGGAGATGGCATAGTGTTTATTAAATAAAATCTCTTACGCCACACTGTTGTTGTATTGATGAAGTTAGAGCACTCTAAATTTCACACATGCAATCAGACGGTGCTGGGGAATATTTTTACGCTGCCAAATGAATCATAGAAGCTGTTCCCAGCCCCCCAAACAGTGTATGACAATGAATATGCACTCAAAATGTGTGAATGGATGTGTGAACAAATGAACAAATTTAATTAGTAGATCTCAAAGTCGAGTTCTGCAAATGGTGTTAAAAATTTCCATAAAGCCTTGATATTGCTCCTTGCTATTTTCCTTTACCTGTTACATAGCAAAGATCCTATCACCCCAGCTAAGTTGTTGTCAGAAGCTACAGAATGTTTCTCAACCACAAACAGTGAGAAACTAATCCAGGAGACCTTTTCCTGGGATTTTAGAGAGGAAAAGGGCATGACTTCTAGTGCCTTCTGAGAATTTAAGCGAGATTGCATGAGGTACTCCTCTCAACCCTGCAGAAAATAGCAAAGTAGGTCTGAGAACTCAAGAGAGTAGATTTCAGCAATACCTCACACGTGGGAATCATCAGCTCAAGATTCAGTACCACATGTGAATTGCTGCTAGACTGGATTCTGTTGACATAGCAAGGAAAATGCTGTTTTCAGACGGTTGTTGTAGATTTTGAAGCAGTTGGGGAGAAGGCTGCAAAAGTGGTTTTCTCTCCATGTGAAAGAGCACAGCCACTTAAAGAGTGTTTGAAAAATAATATGTTCAGAAGTGCAGACCCCAGGGAGAACCCAGTGCATCAGTGGCAATGGTAGAAGAAATAAGGATCAAAACAAATATGAGAGGACAGGAAAGAGAAACGTGCCTTCATTCCCCAGATGATTCACTGTATGTGGAAGAGAAAAAAGGTTCCTCTCTTTTTTTATATATTTTTTAAAGTTTTTATTTACTTATTTTGAGAGAGAACAAGGGGCAGAGAATCTGAAGCGAGCTCTGTGCTAACAGCAGACAGCCCATCTGTGCTAACAGCAGACAGCCCAATCCCGGGGCTTGAACTCATGAACCATGAGATCAGTCCCTGAGCCAAAGTTGGGTGCTCAACTGACTGAGCCACCCAGGAACCCCTCCTCTCTTTTGTAAAAAATTTACTTTTAACTGAAGTCTAGTTGGCATGCAGTGTTGTATTAGTTTCAGGTGTACAGAATTGTGATTTGACATTTATATCCATTATGCAATGCTCACAATTAGTGCAATCACCATGTATCACCATGCAAAGTCACTACAACATTATGGACTATATTCTGTATGCTGTACTTTATATCTCCCTGACTTAGAACTGGAAGTTCAAATCAGCATAAAATGGCCTTTTAAACACGGTGTAAATATAAAATCCTCCTAAAAGGCACATCTGCTTTATATTGGAAAACTTTTGTTTTTCTTTTCTTGTTTTGATCACAAAGAGTTAACATAGATTTGATGGAGTGAGAAAAAGTAGTGCAGCCTATTAGTTTCCAGTTGTTTCCTCTATGAGGGTAAACAAAACCCTTCCTTATGTGGGTTACTAAGGGTCTTTTAAAAATCCAAGGAAACAGGGGCGCCTGGGTGGCTCAGTCAGTTAAGCATCTGACTTTGGCTCAGGTCATGATCTCACACTCTGTGAGTTCGAGCCCCGCGTTGGGCTCTGTGCTGACAGCTCAGAGCCTGGAGCCTGTTTCAGATTCTGTGTCTCCCTCTCTCTCTGACCCTCCCCCCGTTCATGGTCTGTCTCTCTCAGTCTCAAAAATAAACGTTAAAAAAAAATCCAAGGGAACAGTGGGAAGCCTAGGTGACATGGAATTAATGGGAGAGTTGCGGGGGGGCGGGATTGTATCTGAAAAGGTTCTTGCCCCAGCAGGCATATCCTGGGTTCCATTACTTCGGGTCTTCCTCTCCCTCCTGTTTTCCTCTTTGAAGTGGCTTCGTGGACTGCCTACACCTGGAAGCTGATAAGACAGACTCTCTACATACTCTCATGGTGTTCCAAGAAAAATAGCAAAGAATGCACTTGTGTTGGGGTACGGGAGTTGCTGACTGGCACCATCTCTCAGGAAATCAACATGCCCACATTTCTGCCTCCTCTCATGTTCCCAGGCTGATTCTCGGCTCAAAATGAATAAAATCGATGTGTTTTCGTAAATCAACAAATAGAAACCCTCAGCTCCTTCTTTAAATGTTGCTGTGCCAGTATGAAAGCATTCCCCTCTGTTCAGAGCATGACTCTGCTGATCGTGTCTGCTGAGAGGGCATTATCCAGAAAGTGGAAATAGTCTAGCTTGGTGTATGTTTGTTCACATTATTGATAATTCATCTAATATTTATTGAGCACCTCCATGAGGTCCTGGGAGCAGGGTAGTGAACAAGTCTTGACTCTGTGAAGCTTCAGTATTGAAGGGAAGGTCTTGACTATTGTTGAAGTGGTATCGTGTAAAAAAAAATTGAACATGAAACAAAAATGTTGTGTGGTATTATAAGCAATGTATGACTCTTCAAAGATTGGCTTTTCACATTTCTATTAAAGAATAACATCAATATCAAAACTGCTCTTCTGGAGTGGCCACAATTAAAGAGGAGAATCTCAAACCCCAGCATCTTGGGTTGTAGTAGGAGAGCTGTTTCTCAGAGAGTTGCGTCACAAAGCACATGTGTGGGAGGCATTCTTGCTTGAAGGAAATTCAGCTTGGGTCCTCTATCAGAACTAATTGTTCCATGTTTTTGGATGGAGGAGCATCCATTTATAGCTTCTTGACTTCTGTTTTAGGCAAATTTATATACACATGCATGAGCTTTCTGAATGGTTCAAGTTCCCCTCTCACCACGTTGTATCCTATTACTTTGCATACTAGTAACCGTACATCAGAGCAGCATGGATTCTGGAACCATTTCCTCCAGTGAGTCTGACCCCTCTGCTTGAGACTGAGTAGGGAATGTAGAAATAGACCTAACGAACTTCCTGTGGTGGAGTATACCTGTTTTTTGTTTTTTGTTTTTTTAATGTTTGTTTATTTTTGAGAGAGAGACAGAGCACACGCAAGGGAGGGGCAGAGAGAGACAGAGACACAGAATCCGATGCGGGGCTCAGACTCAAGAACTGTGAGACCATGAGTTGAGCTGAAGTTGGACGCTTATCTGACTAAGCCAACCAGGCGCTCAGAGGAGTATACTTGTTTTAAGCTGCTGTTCCCTTGGAGCTCTCTTTATCTTTTTGTTTGTTTGTTAACTCCTTTCACTGGAAATAACAGCTTCAAACAATTAGTTCTAGCCTGATAAGTTTTACCTGGCCGTTGGCCTTTTCTCTTCTCCTCTCCTTGCCCTTGCCTGCTTGCTTCTCGACACTGTCAAAGCGTATGTTCCTTTTCTGTGGGTCATCTATCTCCTTGCTTGCTTGCCTGTAAAGACATTCTCGGCTCTCCACTCCCATCTGCCTTTGTATCCTCAGTGAGGGAGAGCTTTGATTTGAGGAAATCCCAAGTGAGGGGGTGAGTGAGCTGGCTGGTGCTCCTTGAGAGCAGGGCCCACAAGCCCTGCAGGTGCCACTCTGCCCTGTCCTGAGGGAGCACTTGCAGCAGCTCCTCTGGCTGCCCCTGGCCAGCATGCATAATCTTAGGCAAACAAACAATCCTTCCAGAAGGGGCGTCCAACCGCTCCTCAAGACAGAGCAACAATTCTTGGCTCCCGGATCAGTAAAATTATCTATTTTCAAAACAATCCCTTTTAAAAAAAGAAACCAACAAAGGGGATAGTGTTGTTTATGTAACTTTTTTGTAAGGTTATAAAAAGTTTTTCTCCCTGGGTACAAAACGGGAATGGTACGTGTTCTCAAGCCTAGAGAGGTTGTTTGGGAAAGCAGTGATGTCTCTTGGGATTTTCCTTTGCTAATGACTTCAGCCTTTCTCTCTTGTGGAAAAAGAAAAAAATTTTTTTAACATTCTGCTCGGAAAGCTCTTAGGAACGTATGTTGGGAGCTGGGTGTGCTGGATCCTCTCTCTTGCCCCAAGAGCTGTTGTCAGGCCCTAGGAGGCCCACAGACAGGGTGAACTGGTGAGGCAGCCCCCAGCACCCCAGTGTTGAAGATGGGATGGGGCGCAGTGAGTGCTTAGAGCAGCCCTCCAGCTCCCGATCTGGTGCCCTGGGCATCTCCGGATGCCCACCGTGACTCCTTTATCCTGGGCCACTTTGTCTTTATGAGTTCAGTTTTCATACTGCCTCTTGGCCATCAGCTTCCACGCTCAGTAGCCTGTGGGTTAGTTGAGATCTGCATTACTGAAGCCCACCTGGAAAGAGGGCGCCACACAATATGTGTTGGGGGAGTGAGGGCCTTTGTTACAGATTTCAAGAAGCCTTAAAAATGGGATCAAAATTTTAAAAATCCACAAATGGATTCAAAAACCTTATGTTTTCAGAAGGCTACTGTAGAGGGAAAAAGCAAAGATGAAAGAGAGCAAAGGGCACACTGCCATCTTAAACAAGGAAGGCAGAATAACTTACTGTGAAGACGCTTTGCCGAAGGAAGAATGTCTAAACACAGATAAATACAAGGCTGGCTGGAGGACCAGGTGAAATGGAATCAGTCCAGTGGTGAATTTGTACCTGGCGGAAGTATCAGTGACCCAGCCTGAGGGAAATGCGGGAGACTCTGGGGTCTGTCCTCCATAGAGGGATTTGGGGTTTCCAGGGCCACTATCTCCAGGTTCTCTGCCCAGAGATGCCCGCTTTTCATGGCTCATGTAGTTGCCTGGCTCAGTCAGAGGGGACAGAAATAAAATTAAGGCAGTTATTTCAGGTCAGTTGTATCTGTTAGCTACATTTCATTTGTTTGTTTGCAGGGAGAGTAATTTAGACTCTCCAATCTCGTTGTTGACTTTGCAAGTTATCAGTAAGAAGCATTTCACAACAAATTTCAACTACATGCCACATTATCGTCTTAACTCCAGGCTTAGACTGGATGGACCTGATCTTGTGACCCTTTGGGATCTGAGGGTCTCTCATTTCTGTGTTTTTTGGCTTAGTGAGGATTTTCAGATAGGTCTTAACTTGACTCATTTGTTCAGAGAGAATCTTCAGGACACAGTATCTTAAGGATACTGGGCCAAAGGTCACTGAGGTAAGGGTCAGGCTGTGTATACAAGAGTTAAGATTTTATCCTATAAGCACTTAGAGTTCCTAATCAGAGTCATGATGTCGGAGGTGTAGTGGACATTTTTCACTCTTCTTGGCTACTCAGCAAATAATGATGTTGGAGAGATGGTAGGGAACCTGCTTCCCCTGTTAGAGGAGTTCCCTACCTTATGCAGAATATGTCCCCACTGTAGAAGCTGAAAGTGATACGTACTTTCTTTCTGCCTTGCAATTAAAGAATAGGAATATGACCTGGGCTCTGCCAATCAGTTGTCATCACTCCAGACTTTAAAGAGTAAAATGAAGAAGTTGGGACCTCAAGCAATCCATTTCTGGAGATGGAGCCATCGGTTTCTAGAGGCAGCAGGGGCAAGCACCCAAGGGTCAAGGCCAAGAGTATTGGTTCAGGGTGGTGGTGGAGACTGTGGTGTCCCTGCCCAGCAGAGGTAATGATTTTACTTTGCTGTCTCCCCAGCATGATTTTGGGCTTTGCTGCTGGCTGTATAGCCTCTAAACCTGGTTCTCCAACTCTCCAAGAGATGCTGTGAGCTGTCCAGTTCAGTATTGGCTGTCTCTTTGTCTCTCCCCCACCTCCGCTTCTCTCTCAGCACCTCTCTCTCTCCTCTCTCTCTCCCTCTCATTATGTTTACCATTATGCTGGCTGTGTAGCCTCCAAACTTGGTTCTCCAAGAGATGCAATGAGCTGTCCAGTTTCCTTCCTCCGTCATCTCCTGAGGTATGATTTACAATCAGGTGCACTCTTTTTTTTTTTTAATTTTTTTTTAACGTTTATTATTTATTTTTGAGACAGAGAGAGACAGAGCATGAATGGGGGAGGGGCAGAGAGAGAGGGAGACACAGAATCAGAAGCAGGCTCCAGGCTCTGAGCCATCAGCTCAGAGTCTGACTCGGGGCTCAAACTCACGGACCGCGAGATCGTGACCTGAGCTGAAGTCGGATGCTCAACCGACTGAGCCACCCAGGCGCCCCCAGGTGCACTCTTTTAAAGTTTATAGTTGAGTGATATTTTGACAAGTGTATTCAGGTGTTTAACCAATACCACCAGATATAGACTGTTTCCCCCAAAGGTTCCCTTGTGCCCCTTTGTCAATTGCCTCTCCCTGTCTCCAGCCTTGATCTGATCTGACTTTTTGTCTTTGGAGTTGTGCCTTTCCCAAACACTGATATAAATGGATCATACAATATGAGGCTTTTGTGTCTTTTTTTTTCCCACTTAGCATAATGCTTTTGAGGTTAATCCTTGTTGTAGAGGATACCAATTCATTACTTTTTATTGTTGAGTAATATTCTAATATTTGGTTACATTACAAATTGTTTAGCCATTTACCAGTTGATGGACATTTGGTTCCTTTCCAGTTTTTTTGTTTTGTTTTTTTTTTACTATTGTGCATAAAGCTGTTATGAACATGTATGTACAAGTTCTTCTATGGGCATAAAGTTTTCTTAGGTAAATACCTGGGAATGAGTTGATTGGGTCATATGGTAAATATATGTTAAACTTCATAAGAAACCAGTACACTGTTTTCCAAAGTGCTTATGGAAACGTACAATGTTATAATCAAAGTATGAAAGTTCCAGTTGCTTTGCATCCTCAAAAGCACTTTGTATTGTCAGTCATATTAATGATAGTCATTTTAGTAATTCTGTAGTAGTATCTTTTTTTTTCTTAAGTTTATTTATTTTGAGAGAGAGTAAGAGAGCAAGAGTGGGGGAGGGGCAGAGAAAGAGGAAGAGAGAGAATCCCAAGCAGGCTTGGTGTTGTCAGCATGGAGTTCATCACAGGACTGTAGTTGTATCTTATGGTACTTGTAATTTCTCATGTTTTATAATGTGCTTTAAACTGTTTTAAAATTTCAGTTTCCAATAGCTCATGGTTAGTGTTGACTTAAAAGTAAAACAGTCAGTTATTTTACCAGTAAAATGGGTTTAGTCTGGAATAGCAGAGGAATTGGAATTTAGGATATGCAAGCCCCTGCAAACCACAGGTAAATCTGGAGAGCGAATGATATCTTATAAAGAAAAGGAGGAAGTGGGGAGGGGCTCTTTGAATGAAAGTCCTTTGGAGGAAAGTGGGAGTTCAGAGTGGGGACAGTTTCTCATTGGCTAAGTTGTGGTATTTTTTAATTGGCTAAACTTGTTGCTAGGCAAGGAGAAAATCTGCCTTCTTGCAGTTAAGGCCATGGAATGGTAAGACATGAAAACTCCCCTTTCTGGCCCCCTGACTCCATTTTTTTTTTTAATTTAAATTAAAAAAAATTTTTTTTAATGTTTATTTACTTTTTGAGAGAGAGAGAGAGAGAGAGAGAGACAGAGAGAGACAGAGCTTGAGAGGGAAGGCCCAGAGAGAGAGGGAGACACAGAATCCAAAGCAGGCTCCAGGCTCTGAGCTGTCAGCACAGATCCTGATGTGGGGCTCAAACCCATGAACCGTGAGATCATGACCTGAGCCAAAGTTGGATGCCCAACCAACTGAGCCACCCCGGCACCCCTAATTTAAATTTTAAGTTATTTTTTACTAAGTTTTTAATTTTAATCCCAGTATAGTTAACATACAGTGATATATTAGTTTTAGGTGTACAATATAGTGATTAAACAATTCTATACATTATTCAGTGCTCATCAGAAATGTACTCTTGAATCCCCATCACCTATTTCACCCATCCCTCCCACCTTTCCTTTGGCTCTCCATAGTTAAGTCTGTATCTTGATTGGTCTTTTTTTTTTTTCTTCCTTGTTCACTTTTTGTTTCTTTCTTAAATTCCACATGACTGAAATCATAAGGTATTTGTCTTTCTCTGACATTTTTTGCTTAGCATTATACTATATAGCTCCATCTATGCTGTTGCAAATGGCAAGACTTGATAGTCTTGCTATTGTAAATAATGCGGCAATAAACATAGGGGTGCTTGTATACTTCTGAATTAGTGTTGTTGTAGTTTTTGGTAAATACCCATTAGTATAATAGTGAATCATAGGGTAGCTGTATTTTTAACTTTTTGAGGAACCTCCATATAGTTTTCCAAAGTGGCTGCAACAGTTTGCATTGCCACCAACAGTGCATGAGGTTTCACATTTCTGTACATCCTCACCAACACCTGTTATTTCTTGTGGCGTTGATCTTAGCTATTCTGACAGGTGTGAAGTAATATCTCATTGTAGTTTTGATGGGCATTTTCCTGATAAATGATGATGAGCATATTTTCATGTATATGTTGACCATCTGTATGTCATCTTGGTAGAAATGTCTGTTCATGTCTTCTGCCCATTTTTTAACTGGATTATTTGGTTTTTGGGTGTTGAGTGGTGTAAGTTCTTTTTTTTTTTTAATGTTCATTTCTTTTTGAGAGATTGAGAGACAGAGAGACAGAGACAGAGCACAACTGGGGGAGAGGCAGAGAGAGAGAGAGGGAAAAACAGAATCTGAAGCAGGGTCTAGGCTCTGAGCTGTCAGCACAGAACTCAACACGGGCTCAAACCCACAAACCACAAGATCATGACCTGAGAAGAAGTCGGATGCTTAACTGACTGAGCCACCCAGGCTCCCTGGTATAAGTTCTTTATATATTTTGGATACTAATCCTTTATTGGATATGTCATTTGCAAATATCCTCTCCCAGGTGTGGTTGTGTATTTGTATATTTTTCCTTTTAGTTCCATCAGTTGTCCTTTACATAACTTGAAGCCACTGCTATTAGGCACAAAGATATTTAGGATTATTAGGTCTTCTTGATGAATGGGCAGAGGATCTTTATAGACATTTTCCCAAAAACATACAGATGGCAAACAGATGCATGAAAAGTTGCATTTCCCTGATGATTAGGGAGAAGCAAATAAACACTACTATGAGCTATCACCTCACACCTGTCAGAATGGCTAGTATTGAAAAGGTAAATAACAAGTGTTACTAAGTATGTGGAGAAAAAGGAACACTGGTGAACTGTTTATCCATAGATAAGGCTTCTCTTGACCTTTGGAAATACTCTGAAGTTAACTTTGATATTTCTGTAATGTCTCTAGCTTCCTTTTGAGTAGTATTCACATAGTAAAGCCTATGTTTTCTCATTCTTCAATTTTAATATATCTATGTCTGTATATTTAAAGTTACATCCTTGTGGATGGCTTTTTCTTTCAATCTGACAATCTCTACCTTTTAATTGTATTAGATTATTTATGTTTCATGTAATCATTGCTGTGGTTGGATTTACATCTACCATCTTACTAGTTTTCCACTTATCCCATCTCTTCTTTGCTTTTATTCTCTTTCCCTTTGTTCTTTCAAATTTATTGGGTATTTTAAATAATTCCATTTGTCTCTATTATTGGCTTATTAGTTACATGTATTTTTCTTTAAGTTTTTGCTCTTGGGTTCACAATATACATCTTAACTTTTCATCTTAACCTTCAAATAATATATAACCATATAGTTTAATTTCCTCTGTTCCATCTTTTGTGCTGTTGATTTACTTTTTGCGTCTATATATGTTATTAACCTTAAAATACATAGTTATTACTTACGCTTTAGACAATTAATAATCTTTTTTAAAAATCTAAAGAAAAACTTTAAACAATCTATCTCCACTTTTTACCACCTTCAGGACTCTTCAATCCTTTGTATGAATCCAAATTTCAATCTAGTTTCAATCTTTCTGCGTGAAGAACATCCTTTAATATTCATAGTGCACCAGATCTGATAGTGCATTCTCTTTGTCTAAAACAGTTTTTATTTAATTATTATTTTTTAAAGATTTTTTTTTTGCTGGGCATAAAATTCTGAACTAACCTTTTTTTGTTTTGTTTATGTACTGTAAGACAATGTCACATCTATTATCTCTTGGTTTTCATTTTTTTTTCTGAGAAAAAGTTTGCTTTCTTCCTTATTATGTTATGTTTCTTATTTCTCTGGTTGCTGTCTAGCTTTTCTCTTTAATGTTGACTTCCAGCAGTTTGACTCTGTGTGTGTGTGTGTGTGTGTGTGTGTGTGTGTGTTCTGTTTGGGGTTCTCTGAGCTTCTTGGTTCTGTGATTCATGAATTCTGGAAAAAATCTAATTTTTCTCATTATCTTTTCTCCTTTTGCATCTTCGATTACTTCTATTTGATACTATTTCACAATATCTTCAACGTGTTCTTTTCCCCCCCTCAATCTTTTTCTCTTGGTGCTTCAGTCTGGATAATTTCTCTTTATTTATTTTCAGGTTCACTAAATCTTTTCTATGCTGTGTTTAGTGTGTTGATAAACCCACTAAAGGAATATGTCATCTCTCATATCATGTTTTTAGGTATAGAATTTCCATTTCACTTAAAATTTTCATCTATCTGCTGAAATTATTCTCCGTCTGTTCTTTTTTAATAGTTTTCATTTTCTTTGGGTAAATACGCAGTAGTGAAACAAGTAGATCATGTGGCATTTCTATTTTTAACTTTTTGAGGAATCTCTGTATTGTTGAAATCAAGATTTGAATGCTTAATCCTTTCTTAATAAAAACCCTCAAGAAAGTCAGGATAGAAGGAACATACTTAAACATCATAAAAGCCATTTATGAAAAACCAACAACTAATAACATCCTCAATGGGGAAAAACTGAGAGCTTTCCCCCTGAGATCAGGAACATGACAAGGATGTCCACTCTCACCACTGTGTTTTTTTTTTTTTTTCAACGTTTTTTTTTTTTTTTTTTTTTTTTTTTTTTTGGG